>NW_024069812.1:0-28441 GCF_009389715.1 Phoenix dactylifera
AGCCAGGGGACGTTATTCGTACTTCATTACCTTTACCGATGATTATTCACGGTATGTATGTGTATCTTTTCAAAGTTCAAAGAGTTCAAAATGAAGTAGAAAAACAAACTGGAAAACTTAAGGCTCTTCGATCAGATCGAGGAGGAGAATACCTTAGTGGAGAATTCGGGACTATCTACAATGGCATAGTCTCACAATGGACTCCTCCGGGTACACCTCAACTCAACGGGGTGTCAGAGAGGAGAAATCGGACTCTATTGGATATGGTCCGGTCCATGATGAGCTTCACTGATCTACCGATGTTTCTTTGGGGAGATGCCTTACTTACCGCAGTATATCTACTGAATAGAGTTCCCTCTAAATCCGTTCCTACCACACCGTATGAGATATGGCATGGTAAGAAACCAAGTCTTGGTCATCTCAAGATTTGGGGATGTCCCACGTCAAAAGACTACAGGCGGACAAACTAGAGGCTAGGACCATAAGTGCTCGTTTTATAGGATATCCTAAAGAGTCATTAGGATACAATTTTTACGTCTCAGAGGAGCACAATGTGTTTGTGAGCCGTCATGCATCTTCTTGAAAAACCAGTTTATCCTTGATAGAGGCAGTGGGAGGAAAATTGAGCTTGAAGAGCAAAGTCTCTGAAAAGCAACGAGTTATGGATCTATCGAATCCATTAATACAGAGCAGTACAACGATATCCCTCAACCACCTCGCAGATCAAGTAGGGTCTCCCATCCTCGCCGATAGATACTTAGGTATAACTAGAAGAGGATACCGAGGAAAATGTTCCTAGTGGGGAGATAGGGATCACATACAGGATTCCCAAAACCTACAACGAGGCGATATCTGATATCGATTCCGAGAAATGGTTGGAAGCTATGAAGTCAGAATTAGACTCATGCATTCCAACCAAGTCTGGACCTTAGTAAGATCCACCAGAAGGAATTGTTACCTATTGGATGTAAATGGATTCTACAAAAGAAAGATAGGTTCGGATGGAAAGGTAGAGACCTATAAAGCAAGGCTGGTGGCGAAAAGATATAGTCAACGCGAAGGCATTGACTATCAGGAGACCTTTTCACCTGTAGCCATGCTGAAATCCATCCGAACATTGCTTGCCATTGCAGCATTTCCATAATTATGAAATCTGGCAGATGGATGTGAAAACTGCTTTCCTAAATGGATATCTTGAAGAAGATATCTATATGGAACAGCCTCTGGGTTTCACTTCCAGTGATGGAGATCACAAAGGTCTGCAAGCTGCAAAGGTCCATTTATGGACTAAAACAAGCATCTCGGAGTTGGAACACTCGTTTCGATGACGCAATCAAAACATCTGATTTTATCAAAAACGAAGAGGAACCGTGTGTTTACAAAAAGGTTAGTGGGAGCGTTGTCATATTTCTCGTACTGTAACGTGGACGACATCCTCCTGATAGGGAATGATATTCCCATGCTAACCTCGGTCAAAGTCTGGTTGTCAAAAGAGTTCTCCCATGAAAGACCTTGGGGAAGCATCCTATTTTTGGGAATAAAGGTCTATAGAGATAGATCTAAAAGGATGCTTGGCCTATCACAGAAAATGTATATAGAGGAATTGCTGAAAAGGTTCAGCATGGAAAACTCCAAAAGGGGTCTCTTACCCCTTAGGCATGGAATTCATCTCTCCAAGAAGATGTGCCCCAACACATCTGAAGAGATTCAACGCAATGAGCAAGATCCCTATGCATCGGCAATAGGGAGCCTCATGTATGCCATGCTGTGTACACGACCAGATATAGCTCTTGCTGTGAGTGTCACAAGCAGATATCAGTCAATCCAGGTGAAGAACACTGGACAGCTGTGAAGAATATTCTTAAGTACTTGAGAAGAACTAAAGATTTATTCTTGGTCTTTGGAGGATCATCAGAGTTGAAGGTAGAAGGATACACAGATTCAGACTTCATGACTGATGTCGATGATAAGAAGTCAACATCTTGGATATGTGTTCTTGTGCAATGGTGGTACGGTGAATTGGAAGAGTTCTAAACAACCGATCATTGCTGATTCTACTATGGAAGCTGATACATTGCCGCCTCTGAAGCTGCTAAGGAAGGCTTCTGGTTCAAAAAATACATTGCGGAATTGGATGTAATGTCATCAGATGCCATAACACTCTATTGCGATAATAATGGCGCCATAGCTCTTGCTAAGGAGCCAAGGTCTCATCAGAAGTCCAAGCATATAGAGCAGCGCTTCCATCTCATACGCGACTATGTTGAGAAGAAGTATGTCGAAGTGCAGAGAGTAGACTCCGCGGACAACGTAGCAGACCCATTCACTAAACAGCTAAGTCAGCAAAAGCCTGAAGCCCACCTTGAGAAGATGGGACTAAGATATATGACTGATTGGCTTTAGTGCAAGTGGGAGATTGTTAGATGTATGCCCTAGAAGCCAATTTTTGGCTGACACATTATTAATTCTGGGACATAATTTGTATTTGACTTTATTGAATAAAGAAAAGGCATCTTTTTCATTCATATTGTTTATGTGTCTATGAATCGTCCAAGAATTAATAAGATGATGATGCATATTCTTAAGAGTTAAGAATTTGAGCCATGCATCATTAGTGATTAATTTCTGAATGCTCCTGGTCGATGGATCATCATGAGGGCAGTGATCGATCTGATGAGATCAGTGCACACATTACTTTCCTTATGGATGGACGAGACCCGAGTCCACAGTGTGGCGACACTAAAGTAATAGTGCAGGTGCTTGTTAAGAACAAGGGTAACTTGAGCGTGACCAATACAAGAAGTCACTTGGATGTCTATCCACTCGTCAGTGACTTGCTTGATGTTGCCAGTAGTGCGACTGGTCCTTTGACCTGCGGTGCTTCGGCCACTCACAGTGAGGTTATTGTAGTTTGACTGCACGCATACATGGTCTCTAGCCATATGGGTCCATGCAGTGTAGATTGGCTGCAGTAGGTTCACTGTAGGAGTAGGGTATGCACCTATAAGGAATCTATCGACCTTGATAGATAAGGAGAAGATCCTATGTGTACATAAGACTGAGTACATAAGACCTCGGCCGGGGCAGATTGCACAGTAGAGAAAGAGTCCGCTCTCGAACTTAAGTCGAATAAATCTTGACATATGACAGACGATGGGGTTTGACGAGTTGTCCATGACCTCCGTCCTGTATGGATCCACGATAGAAGGACTGTATCATATAATAACTGCACCTAGAGGTTCACCATTCTATTCTGCTGGGTAGCCCACTACATGCTGCTAGGTGTCACTGGTGGATAGTGGGACTCATAGGGATTGTCTCGATGATCGATAAACCCTAATGAGTTGAGTTGGAATTGTTCCAACCCATTGAAAGAAGTTTTCAATGATATTGTGATAGAGATCGCAATATATCTCACTACCAGTCAGAATAGAACCTATGGGGTCACACACTAGAAGTATTGACCGATCCGATGGTTGAAAAAGTGATTATGAATCACAAGTAATCAATTCGATTGATAATAAGTTGAAGAAGGAATGGAAATTGATTAATTGGACTAAAAATACGAATCCTACTTGGAGTAGGATTCCTAGAGTCCTAATAGGATTAGGACAGGGAGTCCTACTTGGAGTAGGACTGAGAGTCCTACTTGGATTAGGATTCCCACAATCCTACTTAGAATAGGATTTTGAATTCAATATGAATTCCTACTTAGAATAGGATTCCTAGAAGTCCTAATTGGATTAGGACTTCGGATTCAAATAAGAGTCCTAATTGGATTAGGACTAAAATTAAATATGTCCTAATTTGGATTAGGATTTTTTAAGTCACAATTAATTATTAATCTAATGAATCAATAAGACTCCTAATTGGATTAGGATTGAAGAGTTCAATTGAGTCAAAATTTGATTTAAGTTCTAATTGGATTAGGACTTATCTAGATTGGATCCAATTGGTTCACCCTTGGGCTAAGCCTAATTGGATTAGGGCTTGACCACATTAGGGCATTCCAAACCCTACTTAATGTGGATTAGGGTTTGCCAAGAGGGAGGGGCACAAGCCCCTCCCCTTTTGCTTCCTTGGTGCGGCATGAAGAGAGGGGGCCGGCGCCCCCTCTTAGGAAATAACTCTAGGGCTCCTAAATTGTAGGAGCCCTAGATGGCTTTAAAAGGAGAGCAAGGGCCGGCGCCCTAGGGGAATTGAATCCTCTCCCTTCCAAGCCGTGGCCTCCCTCTCCTCCTCCTTGGTTCAGCCGCAGGCAAAGGGAAGAAAAGAAGAAGCCATTGGCGGCCTCCTCCTCCTCTCTTCCTCCTTCCAACGCAGGAAAAAGGAAGTAGGCTGCAAGGGCTTTGATTCTTCTTCAAGTTTCATCCTTCTTCTTCCTCCTCCCAAGCACAATCAAGGGTTGATTAAAAGGGAGGAAATCAGCCATCAAAAGAAGTCTTTGCAAGGGAGCTAGCACCCCGGGAAGACAAGAGAGCTTTGATCGGATCTCTGCTTCGTGTGGATACCCGTAGAGGCCGGACGTGTGAACGGCTTTCATACGAACCTTCATCCTAAAACCACGAACTCCAGTTTGCGGTGATCATCTACCCGCACAAGATGAAGATACGATCTTCTAATTAGATTAAAAGTTTTTAATCCTTATCTATCTACGAACGGTTTTTGAAATACGTTCATGCGATGAACGTCGATCCCGCTTATGCCGATTCCGCTGCGATCTGATTTTGTTTTTGAAATATCAGCGGCATGGGCGGTCTAACACAGGATCGGGTGGATTTCAAAAATTTTCTGAATCAGAACAATTCAGAACCCTTTTGAATTCAGATGGGGACTAAACTAAGATCTAATAATTAATTATGAATTGTTAAACTACCAGCAAATTAGAAATATAAAAGTTCAAATGAAGATCTCATCTTCACCTTTGTGCGGGTAGAAGAACACCGCAACCGATGATCGTGGTTTGGTTCCTTTGTAGCCGCACAAATGTCTAGCCTCTTGTGCAGCCTTCAAAGGAAGAAGAAACTTGATTCTTTTCTCTCTTACTTTCCTTGCTGATTTAAAATCCCAAAAAAAATTTCCTTGCTGCCCCACGCCTGGGAGAAGAAGTCTCACGGATGCTCTTGTGGTGGGGCTTCATTAATAGGGGTTTTTAAAAGCCTAGGCGCCAGGAATCCTATTAGGAATAGGATTCCTGGCTTCATTCCTTTATTGGTGGGCCCGTTGATTCTTTCCTGGCTCCTAGCAAAGAAGGAGAGGGGGCCACGCCCCTCCTTGCCCTCTTGGCTGCCCCCTCTTGCTTATTTTGACTCCTCAAAATAAGGCATCAAGAGGGAGGCTCTATACAAGGAAAAAAGGCTGAATTAGGCAGGGTTTTCAGGGACTCGATCTAGCCAACTCTTGACTAGGATTTGAGTCAAATTTCTTTAGGTCAGACCCAACATAATTTGACTCAATTAATCAGCAATAAAAGACTTAATTATAATCTAATTATAATTATTTAATTTTCCATTTAACTCACTAACTCTTAGTGGGTTATTTCAAACATCAATCTCATTGACATTGTGATTCCAAATTACAATTCGACAATCCTAATAATCAGAACCCCTAATGTGTGTGACCTCATAGGTTCTAATCTAACTGGTAATGAGACATATTGAGATCCCCATCTCAATATCACTGAAACACCTTTCAGTGGACTGAAACACTTTCAGTTCTACTCGTCAGGGTTTACCGATCATCAGGTAAATGCCCGTGAGTCCCGACATCCACAAGTGACACCTAGCAGTATGTAGTGGCAACCCAGTAGAATAGAATAATGAACCTCTAGGTGCATTTATCATATGATACAGTCCTACTATCGTGGATCCCTACAGGACGGAGGTCATGGACAACTTGTCAAACCCCATCGTCTGTCATATGTCAAGATTTATTCGACCTAAGTTCGAGAGTGGAAAACTCTTTCTCCACTATTTTTACTGCCCCGGCCGAGGTCTTACGAACTTAGTCTTATAAATCACATAGGATCTCTCCTTATCTACCAAGATCGATAGATTCCATATAGGTGCATACCGTACTCCTACAGTGAACCTACTGCAGCCAATCTACACTGCATGGACCCATATATCTAGAGACCATGTATATGTGCAGTCAAACTACAATAATCTCACTGTGAGTAGCCGAAGCACCGCAGGTCAAAGGACCAGTCACACTACTGCAACATCAAGCAAGTCACTGACGAGTGGATAGACATCCAAGTGACTTCTTGTCTTGGTCACGCTCAGTACCCCTTGTTCTCTAACAAGCACCTGCACTATCACTTCAGTGTCCCTACACTGTGGATTCGAGTCTCGTCCATCCATAAGGAAAGCGATCTAATGCACTGATCTCATCGGATCGATCACCCGTCCTCGTGATGATCCATTGATTAGGAGCATTTAGAAATTAATCACTAATGACATATGGCTCAATTTTCAACTCTTGAAATATGCGTCATCATCTTATTAATTCCTTGGACGATTCATGGACACATAAGAACATGAATGAAAAGAATGCCCAACTTAATAATTCATAATAAGGTCAAGTACAAATTTATGTCCCAGAATAAAATAATGCATCAGCCAAATTAGCTTCTAGGGCATACTTCTAATAATCTCCCACTTGCACTAAACCCAATCAGCCATAAAACCTAAAGCCCCATCTTCTCAAGATGCGCTTCAGTTTTCTGCCGACTTAGCTGCTTTGTCAATGGTTCTACCACATTTTCTATGGAGTCTACTCTCTGATCCTCTACTTATTTCTTTTCGAGGTAATCGCTTATTAGGTTAAACCGCCGCTCTATGTGCTTCGGCTTCTGGTGAGACCTTGACTCTTTAGCTAGTGCTATGGTGCCTTTGTTATCGCACTTTGAAGTGTTATGGCATCTGATGACATTACATCTAACTCAGCAATGAACTTCTTAAACTAGAAGGTTTCCTCTGCACCCTTAGATACGGCTTAACATTCAGCTTTTAAGGTAGAATCTATAATGATCGGTTATTTTGAACTCTTCCAATTTACTGAACCATCATTGCAGCATATTCTGATGTAGACTTTCTATCATCAATATATGTGCATCCTTCTACCTTCAACTCTGATATTCTTCCAAAGACCAAGAACATGTTCTTTAGTTCTTCTCAAGTACTTAAGACTGTTCTTCATATCTATCCAGTGCCTTCTTGCCTGGATTTGACTGATATATGCTCGTGACACTCACAGCATATACTATATCATATCACGTACATAAGCATGGTATACATGAGGCTCCCTATTGCCGAAGCATAAGGGATCTTGCTCATTTGCTGAATCTCTTCAGATGTGTTGGGGCACATCTTCTTGAAGAGATTTATCCCATGCCTAAGGGATAATAATCCCCTTTTAGAGGTTTCCATGCCGAACCTCTTCAGTACTCCCTCTATGTAATATTCTGTGACAGGACAAGCATCTTTTTAGATCTATCTCTATAGACCTTAATTTCTAAAATATAGAATGCTTTTCCAAAGTCTTTTATGGAGAAATCCTTAAACAACCATAACCTTGACCTAAGTTAGCTTGGTAACACCATTTTCAATTGAAAGAATATCATCCATGTACAAACACGAGGAATACAATAGGCCTCCCACTAACCCTTCTTAATAAACCACTACATGGTTTCTCTTCATTCTTGATGAAATCAAAACGATTTGATTACATCGTTGAAAACGAGTATTCCAACTCCGAGATGCTTGCTTTAGTCCATAGAAGGACCCTTTGCAGTTTGCAGACCTTGTGATCACCATCACAATATCTCATAATCATATTATGCTGTAATATCAAGCAATATTCGAATGAACTTCAGCATGGCTACAGGTGAAAAAGTATCCTGATATTCAATACCTTCGCACGTGACTATAACCTTTCGTCATTAGTCTTGCCTTATAGGTCTCTACCTAGCCATCCGAACTAATTTTCTCTTATACATCCATTTACACCCAATAGGTACTATACCTTCCTGGCGGAATCTACTAAGGTTCAGACTTGGTTGGAATGTATGGAGTCCAACTCTGACATTATTGCTTCCAGCCATCTCTCGAAATCGATGTCTAACATCGCCTCGTTGTAGGTATTGGGATCCTTACCTTGATCTCTATCTCCCATGAGGAACACTTCCTCTACATCCTCTGTAAGCATATCTAAGTACCTTTCAGGCGGACGGGAGATCCTACTTTGTGGAGTGATTGATTAAAACCCCATTTGATTTTGATGAGCTCAAAGCATTTGAGTATATCTTGTGATTACTAATGAATTCAATTGAGTGTTTCAGTGAAAATCCTGTCCAAGTGTTCTAGACTTGGTTCATAGTATTTTGGATAAGTTAAGAAGTCTGCTGAACCAATGTCTGAGACTCGAGTCGACTCCCGAGTATCACGAGTCGACTCCAAGCGTATCAAGTTCACTGGCACGAGCTCGAGTCGACTCCAGATCAGTACGAGTCGACTCCGACTGAGAACAGACAGAAGGACAGAAAGCTTCAACTCAGAACTGTCAACGAGTCGACTCCGAAGTGCGCGAGTCGACTCCAATGTTCAACGAGTCGACTCCAGGGTAGTAAGAGTCGACTCCAAGAGACACAAAGAAAAAGTCAGAGAACGATTTTCGGACTCTGAGATTCGAGTCGACTCCCGCAGTACGCGAGTCGACTCCGAGACTGAGCGACCATCAACAGACAGAAGACCATGTTACTGCCTCTGAGATTCGAGTCGACTCCAGACAGCTCGAGTCGACTCCAAGACAAGCTTCACGTCAAAAGGCAGAAGACCAACTTTCGGAAACTGAGAGCCGAGTCGACTCCAAGGAAGTTCGAGTCGACTCCAAGACTGGATGAGCCAAAAGACAGAGAATCGGGAGTTCGGGCTCTGAGATTCGAGTCGACTCCCAGGACAGTCGAGTCGACTCGAGTGGACAAAATTCAAATTGGATCCACGGACTTCAGTGGATGAGCCGACTCCAAAATTGCCAGTCAGCTCCAGAAGTTGGCGAGTCGACTCCAGGTCAAGACGAGTCGACTCCCAGTCAAGACGGCAACTTTAATTCAAATTTGGAACAGTTGCCGAGTCGACTCCGGAAAAGCTGAGTCGACTCCTGCTACAGCCGAGTCGACTCCTGATCGCGCGAGTCGACTCCAACCCACCAACGGTCATATTGTCAGGCTGCGCAGAGTGTGCAGAACGGCAGAAAAAGCAGAGTAACGGCTAGTTTCCGTGGGGGTTGGCTTAAATAGCCACAGAGGACTGTAGCAAGGTAGAGAACAACATTCCACTCCAAGCATTCAAGTTTTCAAGCTCTCCAAGTGCTCTTCAACGAAAAAGGGAAGATCTGCATTTACTGCTCCAACAACTTCTTCCCAACAATTAAAGCTTCCTCCTCCTGCATTCAAGTCGACCACTCTTTCAAGAGGAGACCGGAGTTCAGAAGCCATACCTCTTCACCAGCTTAAAAGCGTTTGAGGGCTTCTAACTCCTTTACGATTATATTGTTTTAAATCTGCTTTTTGAGAAGCTATTTTCTGTTTTCTTCTATCTCTTGTATTTACTTGATTCAATCGGGGGATTGAATCAAGGGGTTAAGGTTGGTTGGTGAGCCAAGTTAAAACCAACGTGTGTAAGGGTTTGATTGTGAGCCCGGAAAACAATCGGGGTTGGTTCTAGTCGGTGAGCCTGGGAAAACCGACCGAGTTCGTTGTGAGCTCGTAAAACAACAAGTTTGGTTGTGAGCTTGCAAAACAACCGGCTGTAATCCAAGGGGGTTATAGTGAATTCCCAAGAGAGACTTGGGGAGTGGACGTAGGAGCAAGGGTAGCTCCGAACCACTATAAAACTTGTGTTTGCATTGGATTGTCTCTTCTCTTCTTCCCTCACATCACTCACAGCACTTAGCATTAATTAAATAACTTGCAATAGTTTTTAATTAATCATCCATAACGTTTTAATTATCAAATTAATTTAAAACCCAATTCACCCCCCCTCTTGGGTTGTCTATCTGGGCAACAAGTGGTATCAGAGCCAAAAACTCTTCCACTCAAGAGTTAAAAGATCAAAATGACAACCCCATTTGGATCTTCTCACATTGAGGGTCAGTCCACCCAAAGACCCCCTTTCTTCAATGGATCCGACTACTCATACTGGAAGGCTAGGATGAGAATATTCATCCAAGCCCAAGACTATGAGATGTGGACCATTGTAGTAAATGGCCCATACATCCCATCCATATATGTAGATGGTGTTAAGGTACCCAAACTAGAAAGGATTGGGATGAACATGACATGAGGAAGGCACAATTAAACTCTAAAGCTATGAATGTGTTTATTGTGCCTTAGACCGTAATGAATTCAATAGGGTTTCAACTTGCAATTCTGCAAAAGAATTTGGGACAGACTTGAAGTGACCCATGAGGGCACGAATCAAGTCAAGAATCCAAAATAAACATTTGGTTCATAAATATGAACTATTTAAAATGGATTCAAATGAAACAATCACATGCATGTTCACTAGGTTTACTGATATTGTCAATGGCCTAAAAAGCCTTGGCAAGAACTATACTAACAGTGAGCTTGTCAGGAAAATCCTTCGGTGTCTACCAAGGTCGTGGGAAGCTAAAGTGACGGCAATCCAAGAAGCCAAGGACTTGAACAAGCTACCACTTGAGAGCTTCTTGGATCCCTTATGACGCACGAGCTCACCATGAAACAACACAACGAGGAAGAGTCCTCCCATAAGAAAAAGGTAATAGCTTTAAAATCTACTTCATCTAACAAGGACTTATCTTGCAGTAGCAGCAGTGAAGAAGAAGATGAGGAAGATGGTGGTGAGGCTCTTCTTGTGCGCAAGTTCAAGAAATTCATCAACCACAAGAAGTCCTATCATCAAAGGAGAGGCCCCTCAAATTCCTACCGCAAGGACAAAGGTAAGGAAAGAGAAAATGAGGGGATTGGGTGCTATGAGTGCAAAAGCCGGGACACATCAGAGCTGAGTGTCCCTTACTAAAGAAGGGCAGCAAGTACAAGAAGAAGAAGAAAGCCCTTGTCACCACCCTATCGGACTCCGACGCATCATCTTCATCATCGGATGAAGAACAAGAAGAGAAGGCCAATTTCTGCTTCATGGCCAACGAAAACGAGGTAACTTCCGATACGCATTTTGATTTTACATTTGATGAACTTTATGATGCGTTTAATGAATTAATGATTGAATATAAGAATATAAATGTTAAAACAGAGAACTAAAAGTAACTAACCAAACTTAATTCATAAATGATTCATTAATTAAGGATAAGATAATCACCAAAGAAAATCTAGAACTTAAGACAAGCAACCAACTTTAATTAAGAAGACTAACACTTAACTAAAGATAATGAAAAACTAACTAAGGAACTTTCAGAACTTAAAAACCATAAACAAATCTTAAACAAGGATCTCACAAAAGAACTAAATGATCTAAAAGCAGAAAATCAAACATTAACTAAAGAACTTAACAAATACAAACCCTTAGTTGAAAAATTTACTATAGTTCTGAAAAGTTAAACATGATACTAAATAGTCAACGAGTATTTAATAAAGCGGGTTTAGGGTATAAACCAAGAAATAAACAAAAACTTCTTAGTAACTTCTTTGTTAAAGCTGGGAAACTAAAACTAAGAAAATAACTTGCTTTTGTTGTGGACTATAGGACATAAGCAAATGCATGTGACTATAGGAAAAGTAAAACTAAAAAGAAAATTAAAAGGGTATGGGTTCCAAAAGGAACCAACTTGACTAACCATGAAGGACCCAAGAAAACTTGGGTACCTAAGATGACATGATTTGCTTGTGTAGGAGTGTCTTGCAGCCAAGGTCAACAAAAACTGCTGGTATTTGGATAGTGGCTGCTCAAGGCACATGACGGGTGATAAAGATCAATTTTTCACCCTTGAAGCTAAGAAGGGAGGTGCTGTGACTTTGGAGACAACAACCAAGGTCACATCATTGGTATTGGTAAAGTTCAAATCACCCCTTCTACTTTTATAGATAATGTTAGATATGTTGATGGTCTTAAGCATAACTTGTTAAGCATTAGTCAATTATGTGATAAAGGATATGATGTTATGTTTAAACCATCACTATGCATTATAACAAATCCTAATGATAATAGTTTAGTTTTTAAAGGATTAGACGTGGAAATGTATATGTTGTAGACCTAGAAGATCTTGCAAAACATAACCAATGTCTAGTTGTAAATGAAACTAAAGATAATGATGCTAGTTGGTTATGGCACCGTAAGTTAGGTCATGCAAGCATGGACACAATAACTAAACTAGTTAAAAGAGACTCCGTGATAGGTTTGCCAAAATTAAAATTTGAAAAGAACAAAATATGTGAAGCATGTCAATTTGGCAAACAATCTAGGAACTCTTTAAATCCATAAAATGTGTCTCTACTTCTAGGCCTCTAGAATTATTACACATGGACCTATTTGGTCCAACTAGAACAACAAGCCTAGGTGGAAATAAATATGGTTATAGTAGATGATTACTCTAGGTACACATGGGTCATGTTCTAGCACATAAGGATCAAGCATTTTCTGTTTAAGAAATTCCATAAGGAAGTAACAAATGCTAGAGAGTCTTCAGTCATAGCCATTAGAAGTGACCATGGTACCGAATTCGAAAATCAATTATTTGAGAATTTTGTAGTAAAAAGGGGATAACCCATAATTTTTCTGCACCTAGGACACCACAACAAAATGGAGTTGTGGAAAAAATAGAACTAGAGGAAATGGCTAGAACTATGTTATGTGAAAGTAACCTCCCTAAGTACTTTTGGGGAGAAGCCATTAATACTTCTTGCCATATATTAAATAGAGTTTTTAAGACCCATTATAAAGAAAACACCTTATGAACTTGGAAAAACAGAAAACCAAAAGTTAATTACTTTCATGTTTTTGGATGTAGGTGTTTTGTACATAATAATGGGAAAGATAATCTAGGGAAATTTGATCCTAAATCTGATGAAGGAATATTCTTAGGTTATTCTACAACTAGTAAAGCCTATAGAGTCTTTAATAAAAGAACCTAGTTATAGAAGAATCTATACATGTTGTTTTTATGATGACTCTAGTGACATCTCATCTAGTAAGAAGTTAATTTTGATGATGATGTTGAAATACTTGAAGAAAAGATAGATGAGATGGGATTACAAGATGATAATCAAAAGTTGATTGAAGGAGAATCATCAAGCCAAGAGCCTATTGTGGATCATGGGCTAACAAAGCTTGGAGGTATGCTCACGGGCATCCTAAGGAACTATTCTAGATGATCCATCTCAACCGGTTAGGACTAGAGCTTCACTTAGAAATTAATAACCATCTAGCTTTTGTTTCACACTTTGAGCCCAAACATATAGAAGAAGCCGAAAATGATGTAAATTGGATAAATGCAATGCAAGAAGAACTAAACCAATTTACTAGAAACAAAGTGTGGGATCTAGTAGAGAGACCTTCTGAATATCCAATTATAGGTACAAAATGGATATATAAAAATAAGCTAGATGAAAATGGAATTGTTATAAGGAATAAGGCTAGACTAGTGCAAAGGGTTATAATCAAGAAGAAGGCATAGATTTTGATGAAACCTTTGCTCCCGTAGCTAGACTTGAGGCTATTAGACTATTATTAGCATATGCATGCTCTAAGGATTTCAAACTATTTCAAATGGATGTAAAAAGTGCTTTTTAAATGGGTATATTAATGAGGAGTGTATGTAGAACAACCTCCTGGTTTTGAAAATCATCAATACCCTAATCATGTGTATAAACTGAACAAAGCACTTTATGGATTAAAACAAGCACCTAGAGCATGGTATGAGAGACTTAGTAAATTCCTATTAGAACATGAATTCTCTAGGGAAATGTAGACAACATTATTTCTGAAAAAGCAAAATAAGGAGATGTTATTAGTACAGATTTATGTTGATGATATCATTTTCGGTGCTACTAACAATCGCCTCTGCGAAAGAGTTTGCTGATTTGATGCAGAGTGAGTTTGAGATGAGCATGATGGGAGAGCTGAACTACTTCCTCGGGCTTCAAATCAAACAATCTGAAGGAGGCATCTTCATCAATCAAGCAAAATATTCAAGGAGATGCTCAAGAAGTTTGATATGGAGGGAAACAAGTCAATCAGCACCCCCATGAGCTCATCATGCAAATTAGACAAGATGAATCAGGTAAATCTGTAGATCAAAAACTTTATAGAGGTATGATAGGATCTTTACTGTATCTTACTGCAAGTAGACCTGATATTATGTTTAGTGTGTGCATGTGTGCTAGATATCAGGCTAATCCTAAAGAATCACACCTAGCTGCAGTTAAGAGAATTTTTAAATACTTAATAGGAACTAAGAACATAGGGCTATGGTACTCTAAAGAATCTAGCCTAAACTTAATAGGGTACACAGATTCAGACTTCGCTGGATGTAAGCTTGATAGAAAAAGTACCAGCGGGTCTGTCAATTTCTAGGAGAAAACCTAATCTCATGGTTTAGCAAGAAACAAAACTCGGTTGCATTATCCACTGCAGAAGCTGAATATGTTGCAGCCGGGAGTTGTTGTGCTCAAATCTTGTGGATTAAACAACAATTAGAAGATTATGGCATTAAACAAGATAAAATTCCCATTAATTGTGATAATACAAGTGCCATAAATCTAACTAAAAATCCAATTCAACATTCAAGAACTAAACACATTGAGATAAGACATCACTTCATAAGAGATCATGTATTGAATGGTGATGTGTCACTCCAATTTGTTTGTACTGATAATCAATTAGCAGATATTTTTACAAAACCCCTAAGTGAAGAGAGGTTTAGTGTGCTTAGGAGGGGATTAGGAGTGATTGATCCATCCTAGTGGGAGTTTCCACTAGATTAATTGATTTTGATGATTAGAATGGTTAAAATAGAGTTTCTATTCAATGATCATCAAATCAGATCAATTAGGTGATTTTCCCTCATTTGGCACGATTATAGCATGATTTTTAGGTGCGTGCCAAGGTTAGAGACGACTCGAGTAAGTTTCAGAGCCGGCTCCTAAGGGGGAGTCGACTCGCGCATTTGCGGGAGTCGACTCGCAAAGATGGCAGCTGAGGGGGAGTCGACTCGCACATTGTCGGGAGTCGACTCGAAGTCTACAGGCGCATAAGGAGAGTCGACTCGCGCATATTCTGGAGTCGACTCGAGGTCGAGTCGACTCGCGACTCAGGGGAGTCGACTCGCAGTCGGGATCCGACTTTTTAACCCTAGGTTTGTCGTTTCGCAAACACTTTTCTCTCAAGCCGCCACTGTTCAAAAAGCCCTAGAGCCGACTCCTAGGTCATCCCCGATCGTCTCCAACCCTTTTCCGTCGATTTTTCACCGGTTCTTAGGGTTTTCGTCCGTTCCTAGGTCGTCTCCGGTCCGTCCCGAGCTTCCTCCGTCGACCTTCACCGTCCTCTAGGTTTTTCTTCCCGTTTAGGTCAAGATGCCTCGTAAGACCGTGTTAGGAAGAGGTCCCGTCCCGAGGCCGGTCCCGAGCGGCGCTCCAAGGCGCGGCACGATCCCGCGAGGCAACCACCTCCGGCGTTCCCCGCCTAGGGTGGTTCTCGTTAGGCCGTTGGCCGGGAAGGCCGTCACCCGGGAGGTTGTCGATTTCGACTATCTCTCCCGGGAAGGGTTCACCATAGGCGATAGGCTTAGAGCCCAGGGCCTAGAGTACTTCCTCACCTTGGACCTTCCCACCTATCCTGGCCTAGTTCAAGAGTTTTACAGTACCGTCCATCGGGGAGATGGAGGTATCGAGGGCACGGTAGTAGGTGTCCCGTTGCGTGTCACAGAGGACTCATTGCCCATATCCTCACCTTCCATTAGTAGGGGTGGCTCCCGCACACCCTGAGGATAGAGTTGAGGCCCTTACGGTCGTCTTAGGGCATCCACCTCAGTCCCCCCTAGATGAGGTATCTGCTAGCTCACTTCCTATTGAAGTGAGAATCCTTTTGAGCATTCTGTCCAGGTCCATCTTCCCTAAGACAGGGAGATTTGATTTTGTGAATGAGAGGGACTAGCTATTATGTCTTATATCTTCAGGACACCCCGATCAACTTCCCAAAGCTCATTTATAGGTATATGTGTGAGCCCCTAGATAGACCTAGGCTCTCACTCCCATACGGATGTTATTCACTCTTCTTTTAGGCAGTACGAGATTCCCATTCCTGAGAGGGAACCCTCTCGTGCCTTGCGATGGACTGATCGCTTGTACGGGGACTATGCACAGGATGGGGTTTCGGAAGAGAGAAGGGATCTGGGTTAGGAAGTCCACTCTCACTGCTCAGACCACCAGACCATCACCCAGTCCTGAGCCAGATTCAGACTACCCAGACCTTCCAGACCATCCAGACCTCCATCCACTCCTCCTGCTCCTACCACCTCTGCCGGACCTTCCTCCTCAGTCCACCATCTATGGAGGTCCGTATTGATCAGAGCAGCTCCGGGAGCTGCGGCAGGAGATCGTCCGAGATCTGAGGATGAGCTGCTTCGGGAGCTCCGAGGCTGGTGCCTGCTCCCTCTCTGCACCCACTTCTCTTCCTGGTCCCTTCCTTGACAGCCGTGACTGACATGACGGCTCATGTACGGGAAGAGATCTACAATATCCGGAGTTTGGTCCAGGCCCAGTTCCACAGCATGAGTGAGGTCACGAGCTCCACTCGACAGATGCGAGAGGAGATAGGTCGTGACATGCACACCACCACCGAGGGGGCCGAGCGCTTGTCGAATGTACTCATCGACAAGCTGGACGCACTTCAGACATCGGTGACTGGGCTTCAGGCGTCGGTGACAGAGCTCTCCACTACACATAGCAGAGCCACCACGTCTATTATCACGCAGCTCGGACATGTGACAGATGCAGTCACCCTCCTCATGGAGCAGAGCCGATTGAGAGGAGGAGCACCATCCTCCAGAGGAGGGCCACATCCTCGAGAGGAGGAGCCACACCTCCAGAGGAGGAGATGCATCCTCGAGAGGGGGAGCTTCATCCTCGAGGAGGACATAGATGTGTTTGAGTTGTGTTTTGTCTTGCTTTGCTTTACTTATTGTATTCTCAAATGTATTCACATTCATATCAATACAATGAGTAGACATTTTATCTTCAATTATGTGCCATTTGATGATTGGTTGTGCCATTGATTGTGTGTGATTACCTCCTTTTTGGTATGATGACAAAAAGGGGGAGAAATATGTATAAAATATGTAAAAGGGGAGAAATATGAAAAAATATGTAAAAGAAATCAATGGAAATAAATAAAAAGATAAACTCTTAAAACACACACAAATTTGTTCTAAGTGGATTCGGTACCTCGAGGCTCATTATCTCTCTTTTGGGGCTCCTAATGGAGTAATCTCCAGAATCTATTCAAGGGATATTCGGAGATTAGCTGAATCCTACTCAAGAACAAATTGACAGATTTTCCCTCTAAAAAAAAAATTCAGTTCAAAAACTTCAAAGCATTAAAAGGAAATTCAGAGAATCAAAACATAGTTGAATGCATATGTTGAGGGGGAGAATCTGAATTTTAATCAAGCTAAATCATTAATGACATATAAGCCAAACAATTGATTGCATAATATGAAGGCTTATATAATTCCAAATGAAAGGGGGAGCTTTAACTCCGAAATTTAATGTTTCACTCCTTTCAAACTTGGATAAATTAAATTATCAGACATTTGAATTCATTTATGGATTTTATTCATTGTTTTATGAGCAATTCATTTTACATATACTCAAAGTTTTGTCATCATCAAAAAGGGGGAGATTGTGGAGTGATTGATTAAAACCCCATTTGATTTTGATGAGCTCAAAGCATTTGAGTATATCTTGTGATTACTAATGAATTCAATTGAGTGTTTCAGTGAAAATCCTGTCCAAGTGTTCTAGACTTGGTTCATAGTATTTTGGATAAGTTAAGAAGTCTGCATGAACCAATGTCTGAGACTCGAGTCGACTCCCGAGTATCACGAGTCGACTCCAAGCGTATCAAGTTCACTGGCACGAGCTCGAGTCGACTCCAGATCAGTACGAGTCGACTCCGACTGAGAACAGACAGAAGACAGAAAGCTTCATCAGAACTGTCAACGAGTCGACTCCTGAAGTGCGCGAGTCGACTCCAATGTTCAACGAGTCGACTCCAGGGTAGTAAGAGTCGACTCCAAGAGAAACAAAAAAAGTCAGAGAACGATCGGACTCTGAGATTCGAGTCGACTCCCGCAGTACGCGAGTCGACTCCGAGACTGAGCGACCATCAACAGACAGAAGACCATGTTACTGCCTCTGAGATTCGAGTCGACTCACAGACAGCTCGAGTCGACTCCGAGACAAGCTTCACGTCAAAAGGCAGAAGACCAACTTTCGGAAACTGAGAGCCGAGTCGACTCCAAGGAAGTTCGAGTCGACTCCAAGACTGGATGAGCCAAAAGACAGAGAATCGGGAGTTCGGGCTCTGAGATTCGAGTCGACTCCCAGGACAGTCGAGTCGACTCGAGTGGACAAAATTCAAATTGGATCCACGGACTTCAGTGGATGAGCCGACTCCAAAATTGCCAGTCAGCTCCAGAAGTTGGCGAGTCGACTCCAGGTCAAGACGAGTCGACTCCCAGTCAAGACGCAACTTTAATTCAAATTTGGAACAGTTGCCGAGTCGACTCCGGAAAAGCGTGAGTCGACTCCTGCTACAGCCGAGTCGACTCCTGATCGCGCGAGTCGACTCCAACCCACCAACGGTCATATTGTCAGGCTGCGCAGAGTGTGCAGAACGGCCAGAAAAAGCAGAGTAACGGCTAGTTTCCGTGGGGGTTGGCTTAAATAGCCACAGAGACTGTAGCAAGGTAGAGAACAGACATTCCACTCCAAGCATTCAAGTTTTCAAGCTCTCCAAGTGCTCTTAAACGAAAAAGGGAAGATCTGCATTTACTGCTCCAACAACTTCTTCCCAATCAAAGCTTCCTCCTCCTGCATTCAAGTCGACCACTCTTTCAAGAGGAGACCGGAGTTCCAGAAGCCATACCTCTTCACCAGCTTAAAAGCGTTTGAGGGCTTCTAACTCCTTTACGATTATATTGTTTTAAATCTGCTTTTTGAGAAGCTATTTTCTGTTTTCTTCTATCTCTTGTATTTACTTGATTCAATCGGGGGATTGAATCAAGGGGTTAAGGTTGGTTGGTGAGCCAAGTTAAAACCAACGTGTGTAAGGGTTTGATTGTGAGCCCGGAAAACAATCGGGGTTGGTTCTAGTCGGTGAGCCTGGGAAAACCGACCGAGTTCGTTGTGAGCTCGTAAAACAACAAGTTTGGTTGTGAGCTTGCAAAACAACCGGCTGTAATCCAAGGGGGTTATAGTGAAATTCCCAAGAGACTTGGGGAGTGGACGTAGGAGCAAGGGTAGCTCCGAACCACTATAAAACTCTGTGTTTGCATTGGATTGTCTCTTCTCTTCTTCCTCTCACATCACTCACAGCACTTAGCATTAATTAAATAACTTGCAATAGTTTTTAATTAATCATCCATAACGTTTTAATTATCCAAATTAATTTAAAACCCAATTCACCCCCCCTCTTGGGTTGTCTATCTGGGCAACACTACTAGATTTACGAGGTGAAGGAGGTACTACGTGTACTGGCTTAATATGAATAGGTTCCATAAGCACAATGGCTCGTTGCTTTTCAGTGACTTTCTCTTAGAGCTTATTTTCCTCACTGCCTCTATCAAGGATAAACTATTTTTCATGAAGATAGCATGTCGACTCACAAACACTTTGTGATCCTTTGGGACGTAAAAATCGTATCCTAATACTCTTTTAGGATATCTAATAAAACGAGCATTAATTATCCTATCCTCTAACTTGTCCGCCTGTTGTCACTTGACGTGGGCTGGACATCCCAAATTTGAGATGACCAAGATTCGGCTCTTACCATGCCATATCTCATACGGTGTTGTAGGAACAGACTTAGAGGAAACACTATTCAATATGTAAACAGCTGAAAATAGGGCATCTATCTAAAAAAAGGGTAAATCAGTGAAGTTCATCATGGACCATACCATATCCAATAGAGTCGATTCCTCCTGACACTCCGTTGATCTAAGGTGTACCAGGAGGAGTCCATTATGAAACTATACCATTCTCCTTGAGATATCACGAAACTTCCACTAAAGTATTCACCTCCTCGATTTGATCGAAGAACCTTAATGAGTTTTTCTGTTTATTTTATACTTCATATCTTAATCTTTGAACCTTTCAAAAGTTTCAAATTTGTGTATCATACACATATCCATACCGTGAGTAATCATCGGTTAATAAAGTAAAAATTACAACCCCTAGCCTGCACATCAAATGGCACACACATCAGTGTGTACTAGGGTAAGTATTTTAGTAGACCTCCCTGTGTCCTACAAAGGATAATTTGGTCATCTTTCCTTGAAGGCAGAATTCACAAATCGAATATGACTCGAAAGTCAATGAGCCCAAAAGCTCATGTTTCTCCAATTTGTTTATTCTATCTTCCTATATGGCCAAGCCTGAGGTGCCACAAATACTTTAGATTTATCTCATTTCTGGATCTATTAGATCCTATGGTATTTACTGTTTGTTCAAATACATTCACAGATACATTCATATATATGTGTGAGACTGTCAATCGTAAAACCACGTTGAACCGATTATTTCTCAAATAAATGGAACAGTAGTCTTATAAAAAAAATCTTGCTGTGCTAAACAAGATACAGAAATCAAATTTCTGCTAGCAATAGGTAACAGTCTCTAAGTATCCTGAGCATTTCTGACATACCTTCTGAAATCTGTCACCCTTCATGTTCTTTATGCTTCCCATGTATGTAGGACAGTTTTCTTCCAATGGCCGTCCATTATGCAATGGAAACACTTTTCCTTACAATTGGCATTTTTCTTGGAACTTCCTTACTTGGCTTCTTGTCCTTTTTCTACTTCTTTGCAGGCTTCTTTTTTCTTCCAGATAGACTCTCTCTTGGAAGTAGAAACCAACTCGACAGCGAGAATGATGCCCCTTGAACTCTTCAAGGTTCCTAAGGTAGTTACCAATTTATTTAACAATTCTATTTTTGGTGCATACAATCTTGTTCATATGGTAGTCTACTATAAACTGTTCATATGAATATAGAAGGGATTGCAGGATCAGATCTATTGCAATTTCGTATGCATGGTCATACCGAGCTTCTCAAGCTCCTCTAGGTCTTTGATCATAGTCAAATAGTGATCGTGGACAGACTGCCCCTCACGCATCTTTGCCTTGAAGAGCCTCTTGGACACTTCAAAACATGCTGCGCGACTCTGATCACCATACACTCTTGCAGGTGATTTAATATGTCCCTGGCAGTCTCATGTTCTCATGCTGGCATTGTAATTCATTGGACATGGATGCCATTGTGCAGCACCTAACTTTATTATCATTGTTCGTCCACTTAGCATGCGTCTTACGCTGATCAGTGATCGGACAGATTGGTAACACGGGGATTCCATGGTCTAACACATACCCTAATTTCTCACAATTCAAAACTGTTTTGAAATTTGCTGAGCCAGTCATTATAATTGGGTTTGGTCAAACGGTTGTTCTATAGATATGAGTTTAATGTCTAGAAGCTAACTTTATAATCCTCAAGAGTAAAGATTCTAGTTAGAATTTTGTACTTGATCCTAATTTGTTCTAGGGTCTTTGAACAAATGTACCTTCCACTATTTTCTCAAATTCCTCACACTCCTCTGGTAGGAAAACGGAAAACCTACACGACTAGGATTTCTAGTGGGTACTGCGGTCCCACCGATTTACATGCCACCTCACCTAACAGTTATTGGACACATAAATGGATGAGTGTACAACTCTTGTACAATGCTTCTCAAGCATGTTGTAGTGCTACTTGTCTCTAAGTCATGGAGACCTCACCTAACAGTTATTGGTCCCATTCCTTAGTTAAGTCAGACCCACCATAAACTGTAGAAATAAAGTCGTCATTGGGTCCTCACCTAACAGTTATTGGTGCCCAACCCACCTTTACCCTACAACATCTCATGTCTATAGAGAGGTCCAGCCCCCAATGTAACTTGCCCACTGTGTCCAGCCGAGACAAGTCAACATCAGAAAGACCTTAGTTGCTCTACTATGGTGGAAGACTATGGACTTAATATTGGTTAATCATGTCTTAGTGTTTGCAACTTGAGCTCTTCATAAGAGGTATCGAACAATTGGCCAGTAAGCAGGTGGAAGGCTCTCCTTACTCAGAGTATAAGTCTAATTAAGTAACCACCTTCATGCTTTTCTAGACACCAATTAGATCAATTAATCTAATATGACTCGCTCATGTTGGTTCACTCTCGACTTGATTGAGGAGTTTTAGTTTAGAACTCATTTGGATTGGTCTATTAGTTTGCATCATATGTAAATCTATCTACCCCGCATACATTCGCATCACATGCAAACGGCACATCGCAGGCAGTTAAAATTGCAGCAATAAATAAAGCTGAATTTTAAATAGGTGATGATCATGGATTCTAATTAGTCATATTACAAGCACATGCACGTCAGTCGATCGGCTGGTCTTCAACTCTTGAATTGGTCCTAAGCCTCCTTGATTCGATCCTTGATCAACTCTAGATCCAATCACCATCAACCGCCTCAGATCGCCGTTCATCTCATTACTATCTTTGACTGATCATTGACGTACATTACATCCAGAAATACACCAGATATAGAAAATAATTACATCCCTTTTAGAGGCATGCAGGCCCTTCAAAACATCAAATAAGATGCATGCAAGCATCTGAAAATATTACATGATATTACAGATCCACCGCAGGTCTTTACATTTGATACCAAAAGGTTTAATCCTATGATCATCACCAATGAATCTTATGCATGATTTTATCTAATCTGATTTTAATTTTATTATGCAACCATCTGAGATCCAGATCATGCAATACCTTAATTTTAAACATCATAATCAACATATAATTTTAAACTAACATCGCATGATCGATCTAAAAATCAGCATGCTGAAAATTTCAGCATCACGAAATTTCAGCACGCAGTATTTTTCAGCATGCAATAATAATTAAAAAATCAGAACTAATTCATAATCAATTAACCATTATCTTAATTGGATTCCCAAAACCTTAGCTCTGATAACACTGTTGGATTGCCTGCAGCGGCGCGACGATCGCAGCGGAATCCGCATGCCGGGCCGGTGCATCGCATACGCCGGAACAGGATGGGTGGATTTCAAAAAATTTTCTGAATCAGAACGATTTAGAACCCTTTTGAATTCAGATGGAGACTAAACTAAGATCTAATAATTAATTATGAATTGTTAAACTACCAGCAAATTAGAATATAAAAGTTCAATGAAGATCTCATCTTCACCTTTGTGCGGGTAGAAGAACACCGCAACGATGACGTGGTTTGGTTCCTTTGTAGCCGCACAAACGTCCGGCCTCTGTGCAGCCTTCAAAGGAAGAAGAAACTTGATTCTTTTCTCTCTTCCTTTCTTGCTGATTTAAATCCCAAAAAAAATTTCCTTGCTGCCCCACGCCTGGGAGAAGAAGTCTCACGGATGCTCTTGTGCTGGGGCTTCATTAATAGGGGTTTTAAAGCCTAGGCGCCAAGAATCCTATTAGGAATAGGATTCTTGGCTTCATTCCTTTATTGGTGGGCCCGTGATTCTTCCTGGCTCCTAGCAAAGAAGGAGAGGGGCCCGCCCCTCCTTGCCCTCTGGCTGCCCCCTCTTGCTTATTTGACTCCTCAAAATAAGGCATCAAGAGGAGGCTCTATACAAGGAAAAAAGGCTGAATTAGGCAGGATTTTCAGGGACTCGATCTAGCCACTCTTAACTAGGATTTGAGTCAAATTTTTGGGTCAGACCCAACATAATTTGACTCAATTAATCAGCAATAAAAGACTTAATTATAATCTAATTATAATTATTTAATATTTTCATTTAACTCACTAACTCTTAGTGGGTTATTCAAAACATCAATCTCATTGACATTGTGATTCCAATCACAATTCGACAATCCTAATAATCAGAACCCCTAAGTGTGTGACCTCGTAGGTTCTAATCTAACTGGTAATGAGACATATTGAGATCTCCATCTCAATATCACTGAAACACCTTTCAGTGGACTGAAACACTTTCAGTTCTACTCGTCAGGGTTACGATCATCAGATAAATGCCCGTGAGTCCCGACATCCAAGTGACACTAGCAGTATGTTGCAACCAGTAGAATAGAATAATGAACCTCTAGGTGCATATCATATGATACAGTCCTACTATCAGTGGATCCCTACAGGACGGAGGTCATGGACAACTTGTCAAAACCCTATCGTCTGTCATATGTCAAGATTTATTCGACCTAAGTTCGAGAGTGGAAAACTCTTTCTCCACTATTTTACTGCCGCCGGCCGAGGTCTTACGAACTTAGTCTTATAAATCACATAGGATCTCTCCTTATCTCAAGGTCGATAGATCCATATAGGTGCATACCGTACTCCTACAGTGAACCTACTGCAGCAATCTATACTGCATGGACCCATATGTCTAAGACCATGTATATGTGCAGTCAAACTACAATAACCTCACTATGAGTAGCCGAAGCACCGCAGGTCAAAGGACCAGTCACACTACTGCAACATCAAGCAAGTCACTGACGAGTGGATAGACATCAAGTGACTTCTTGTCTTGGTCACGCTCAGTACCCTTGTTCTCTAACAAGCACCTGCACTATCACTTCAGTGTCCCTACACTGTGGACTCGAGTCTCGTCCATCCATAAGAAAAGCGATCTGTGCACTGATCTCATCGGATGATCAACGTCCTCGTGATGATCCATTGATCAGGAGCATTTAGAAATTAAACTAATAACACATGCTCAAATTTTCACTCTTGAGAATATGCGTCATCATCTTATTAATTCTTGACATTTATGGACACATAAGAACATGAATGAAAAGAATGCCCAACTTAATAAATTCATGATAGGTCAAGTACAAATTATGTCCAGAATAAAAATAGCATCAGCCAAATTAGCTTCATGGGCATATTTCTAACATCTTGAACCTTTCAAGGCCCCCTCAGCAGTTACCAACATATTTAAACTTCGGTCTAGTGCATTCAATTTTATTCATATGGTAGTTTACTATAAACTGCCCAATGAATCAGGAAGGGATTGCAGGATAGATCTATCTGCAGTTCCTTATGCATGGTCATACCGAGCTCTCAAGCTCCTCTAAGTCCTTGATCATAGTCAGACAGTGACATAGAAGACATCCCCTCGCGCATCTTTGCCTTGAAGAGCCTCTTGGATACTCAAAGCGAGCTATGCGACTCTTCTCACCAATAAAACTCTTGCAGGTGTGCCAGTTTTCCCTAGCAGTTTCATATTCTTATGCTGCTATTAAAGTTCATTAGTCATGGATGTCATGATGTAGCACTTGACCCTAAGTTCATCATCCGTCCATTTTCATGCGTCTCATGCTGTTCATCCGGTCGGCATGATGGTAACCTAGGATATCTCGAGTACTACCCTATTTTTCGCAACTCAGAATAATTTTCAGGTTTCTAAGCAGCCTTTGTAATTGGTTCCGTCATCGGTTGGTCTCAAGAATACGGGTCAAAGGGTTTGAAGCTGACATTGTGATCTGTAGAGAGTAAAGATTCTAGTTAGACTTGTATTGATCTTTAATTTATTCTAGATCTTTTAGAATAAATTCACTCCACTATTTTCTTGAATCCCTTACTCTCCTGATGGAGAAATGAAAATCCTACACGACTAGAATTTCTAGTGGTACTGCGGTCTCACAATTTACATGCCGCCTCACCTAACAGTTATTTGTGACTATAAAATGGATGAGTTTCCAAACTCTTGTACAATGCGTCTCAAGCAAATTGCAGTGTACTTGTCTCTAAGTCATGAAGACCTCACCTAACAGTTATTGGCCCATTACTTAGTTAAGTCAGACCCACCGTATAACCGTAGAAATAAAGTCGTCATTGGGTCCTCACCTAATAGTTATTGGTGCCCAACCCATCTTACCCCGCAACATCTCATGTCTAATAGAGAGGTCCAGCCCTCCGATGCAACTTGTCCACTGGTCAGCCGAGATAAGATCAACCCGGAAAGACCTTAGCAGCTCTAACGGTGAAGACCTATGGACTTATATGTGAAATCATGTTTAGTGTTTGCAACTTGAGTTTTTCATAAGAGGTAATCGAACAATTGGCCAGTAAGCAGGTGGGAGGCTCCCCTTACTCGAAGAGTAATGTCCAATTAAGTAACCATCTTTTAGGCTTGCTAGACACCAATTAGATCAATTAATCTAATCTAACTACTCATATTGGTTCACTCTAGACTGATTGGGGAGGTTTGTATTTAGGTCTCTCTCGATCGACCATTCACATCTCATGCAAATATATCTATCCGTATAGACATAAGCATTAAACATCCAGGCATTTATCAACAAATAAAATTTAAATGTGATGATCATGGATCCAGATGGGGTCATTTTACAAGCACATGCAGTCATTGGTTTGATTGTCTTCAACTCTTGACTCGATCTTGATCTCCTAGGTCCAATTGTGATCAACTCCTTGATCATCTTCAATCAACCCTTGATCTTGATCCGCGCATGTTGAGCTTGTTGATGTACATATCGATCAACCCATCGACGTGTAACACATATCACAGATTACATCCCAGATTATTTTAAAAATTAAATAAAATAAAAGAATAAATTACAACTTCTTTCATGAGACACGCAGGTCTTAATACATGAACTTAAATGCACGAGGCATCTGAAAAATTTAAATACATAGCATCAAGAACATTGCAGAACATTTCAGCACATGTAAAGGGTTCATCCATGATCATCACCATACGCTTCATGCAAAAATATTATTTAGATCTATAATTTAACTGATTATTTCTCATGACTTGCTGATTATACAATATGATTCTAAATATTTGTAATCAGATTATCAAAGCATTAGAATCATTAATCTAAGCATCCAAAAATAGCATGCAGAAAAAATCGCAAGCTGAAAATTCTGCATGCAGAAAATTTTCAGCAAGCATAATCCTTTTAAATTTCAGATCTAAAATACCTTTAATATTTAATCCTAATTTTAATCTACATAACCATGGCTCTGATACCACTGTTAGGCTCATGCATGCCGAGAAAAATTTCAAAAAATTTTCAGATCTGCAGCGGAAGGGCATGCGCAATCCCGTTCATCTCAATGAACGTATTTTAAAACCATTTGTAGATAGATTAGGATTAAATTCTTTTAAACCATTTAAAAATTAATAAGAAGATCCAGATCTTCACCTTGTGCAGTAGATGGTCTCCCAAATGATTTACGTAGATTGTTGAAGTTCGATGGAAGCCGCACACGCGTCCAGCCTCTACGGGTATCCACACGAGGCAAAGCACCGATCGAAGCTTTTAGATCTCTTCGGGTCAGCTTCCTGTAGAGATGGCTATTGATGGCTGATATCCTTCCTTCATTCAATTCTTGAATGCCTAAGGAGAGGCAGAAGAAGGATGGTTCAATGAAGGAGAATAAAAATCCGCAGCCTTTTCTTTTCCTTTGCGTTGGAACCTAAGAAGGGGATGAAATAGACCACACCAAGAGCTCTTTTTTCCTGCTTCCTTGTGGCTGAAAGGAGGATGGAAGGAGGTTCCTTGCTGCTAAAAATCCAAAAACCATAAAAATTTGGAGCCCCTTTGAACCCTCTTTTTGGTGTGTGGATAGAGATGACTCCTAAATTTTAGGAGCTCTCTTTATCCTTTATGAATTCAAATAGGAGGGGCATGGCCTCTTCTTTCTTCACGCCACCAGCCAAGGGAGGGGCGTAGGGCCTCCCTCTTCTCCCATTTGGTTAGCCCCCACTAATATTAATTAAGTGGGGAGGGTTGGTCCAAGTGCTAGGATTCAATCCTATTCAAAATAGGATTTGCACCCATTTCAATTCTCCAATCCTAATCTAAATTAGGATTAATGAACCATTACTCAATAATCTTCAATCCTATATCTAATTAGGAGTCTTTTAATTAATTAGATTAAAATTAAAATTGATTAGGACTTAAGAAAATCCTAATCTAATTAGACTTATAAATTTTTAGCCCTAAGGCAATTAGACTTAGAAATCCTACTCCAAATATGACTCTAATTTAATTTGAAATCCTAATCCAATTGAACTCCAAGGATCCTACTCCAAGTAGACTCGTGATTAAGTCCAATTAATTAAATTAAATTGCAATCCGATTACAATTTCCTTCTTCAACTCACTA
>NW_024069813.1:0-28372 GCF_009389715.1 Phoenix dactylifera
TTATTGTGCATCCTCGACTGGGAGTCGACTCGACTTAATCCGGAAGTCGACTCGCCAACATCTGGAGCTGACTTGGCATTTTCGGAGTCGGCTCATCCCATGAATTCAAAGGACATACTTTCTGATTTTCTTCCTCGAGTCGACTCGGATTCTCTTGGAGTCGACTCGGCTCTCAGAGCCCGAAAACTGCTCTCAGACTTTTCTGCCTGTGACTCCTAGGAGTCGACTCATACTACCCTGGAGTCGACTCGGTGAACATCGGAGTCGACTCGCGCTCTTCAGGAGTCGACTCGTTGACAGGTTCTGAGATGAATCTTTCTGTCCGGCTGTCTGTTGCTCCTTGGAGTCGACTCGGAACTGTAGGAGTCCGACTCGAGTGGCCTTTCCTTTGAATTTTTCTTAAAACTTGCTCTTCTAAATTGAAGCCTTTGAACTTGAATCTTGGGCCAATGAGGTGTGGCTTTCTTCTAACTTTTCTTGAGAGCTTTGGAGGCCTTCTTGAATTCTTCCAACTTGCTATGTTCCTTGCAAAATAAATAATCTTTCTTCTTGCAACACAAACATTAGTATTTATACTTCAAGGTTTTGTGATCATCAAAAATCAATCTTTAAATCAATCTTTGGGTCATCATTATCTACTACTGATGTTAAATTTAACAAGAGGATGCAGAAATACACTCCTTGTAATCCTAAAATCTGCAAGCCTATGGACAAAATAGCTATTAAGAAAATATGGGTTCTTAAAGGAACAATAATAGCTAACCTACAAGGACCCAAAAGAGCTTGGGTTCCTAAGTTAAAAATCTGAATATTTTCTGCAGGTTTGTCTAGCACTCAAGGCTCCAACAAAAGATGTTAATTTAGACATTGGGTGCTCTAGACATATATTAAAAATGAAACTTAAAATACACTTGAGAAAAGTAATTAAAATGAAAAGAATAATGAAATTAGTAATCCTTGCCATCTCATCATTCTCTTTGCCTTAGTATCTAATTAAAACATGAATTGCAGGTATTAATCAATTTTGTGATATAGGTAATATTTTAAAAATATAATCAAATCACTTCATTTTATAGTATGCTTTACTTACTGTTGGATAAGTTGCTAAATAATTAATCAATTTATTAAGAATAACTCTATGAATTCTCTATATGCTTGATTGAGAGTTTTTATCAATGGTATTATCTTTTATTGATCATAGATATAAGAATGTCTACTTGGTATATATTTTTTTAAAATATATGTATTAAGAATACCAAGATTAAAGAGTCTAGTTTTGGCATATAAAATCAACTCATACTAGTATGGACTTAATCTCAAAAGACCTTGTCATTGGTTCACTTAGATTAATTTTTGCAAGGTCAAAGTTTGCTATGTATGGCATCTAGAAAAATAAACTAGAATCATTTCTAAATTTGAAAACATTGTTTCCACCTTTTAGCCTTTGAAAATTCTCCATAAGAACTTATTTGGATCTCTAGGATTGTGAACCTAGGAGATAAGCTCTCTAATTTTGTAATTATGGATGATTTCTCAAAGCTAATGTTGGTTTTATTCTTGGCACTTAAATTGAAATATTTTCTGCTTTGGCACAAACTTACAAAAGGTTTCAAATGAAAAAGGTTTGCAAACTATGAAAATTTATGGCACAGCTTTGAAAACCAATTTGTTGATAAGTTTTGTACAGAAAATGGTATTGAATACAATTGTGCTTGCACCAAGAACACTATTGCATATAGGGGTTATAAAAATATAAAAATAGAACCTTTGTTGTGTAAGGACAATGCTTTGTGATAGCAGTTGATTAATACTATCATCACAGCTTGTCATATTATAAGGTTTCTATTAAATCTATTTTTAAAGAAAACCCCATGTGAACTCATGAAAAACAGATTGCATACCTTCATGTTTTTCAGTTATTCATGAAATATATGCCAAAAGTGATAAAACAAGTATTTCTTTGGATATTACTCTTTAAGCAATGCATATAGAATATTCAATGAAAAGATACTAGTTGTAGAAAGATCAATTTATATTATTCTTATTAAAACTAGATCTTTTATTAAGAATATAGTTTATCATTTTGATTCTATGTAACAATCTGAATTTTGATAGAAACAATTGTTTAAGATAATTTGATTAAAACTTAGCTAGCATGTCTCATTGATAATTATCTTAAGCAAATAGAATCTAAGCTAAATTGATTCTGAAAACAAAAAAAAATTGGTTTGACTTTGATAAATCTTCCTATTGCCTCACATGGGTGTCCTTGAACCATATTATTTAATAAAATTATCTCTTTAGTTCAAGTGACTTGTGCTTGCTTATATTTAGGCAATCTCTTGAGTAGAGTGACTCAAATTTAATCATTGTCATATCTTATGTCAAGTCATATAGTTATGAAATATGTTGTATGATATTCTTGTATCTTGGACAACCTAATGACTTGCCTTCAAGAAAGGAAAAAGATTCTACTAATGATGCAGGATCTATAAGCAAGAAATGAGAGATTTCAACTTGAAGGACACCTCCACGTAAGGTACAATAAACATTCATATACAAACAAAAGAGAGAACTTTCTTCAGCCAAAAGTTTATACATGAGAAGTCTATTAAGTATTTGACTTAAAGAATGCAGAATGAATCGGTAATTTCATATATCTCTCTTATAAATCAGTTGAGCAAAGTCATATTGTGGCATGATTAAAGTCCTTAATTACTAATTTCTTGATATCATGTCTACATATATTTTGACTAACTTATGCTTTTGAAATTTGTTTCATGGCTTGCCTAAATTGAAATATACTCTTGTGTGTATAATGCATAACCATGAAATACACAAGTGTATGCCTCAAATCTCTAATTCAGAATAACTTGTGATAAGCTATGAATTATTGGGCATAATGAAATGCTGTTTACATGATATATATTTATATGCAGCATATTAGATTATTTTTTTTTATTATTCTGCTCTTTCATGTAATTACTTGAAAATAACAAAAAGAGAGAGATATAAAGAAAAAGAAAATGAACATTGTTCGGGAGAAGTAAAAGCTAAGTAAATACTTTAATCTTAAGAAAAAGCAGAGCAAGCATAATATATTCAGCATATTTGTGAGACTTGTGTGAGCATTCTTTTGGAAGGGATAAAATTCGTAATTTATTATATTTAAATAGGGAGAGTTTGGAGTGAATATCTTGTTGTTAAAGAAAACGGTTTAACCTTTCTATTTTGCTCATCATAAGGATGGTGTCAATGGGGAGACTAGTGGTAGTACCCGGCACTATTTGACCCAACTATTCGGTGTAGGGCATATTAGGGACGGCACAAGAGGGAGGCTAGTGGTAGTACCTCGTGCCCCTTCCAACTCCACCGGATAGGGAGCAAATAGAATATAGAGCATAGAAAGTAAAACCGAAAAATAAATGAAGATAATCAAAATGTTCATTGAATGGTTAAAGAAAGAAATTAAAAATTTGGGGAATGAATGATAAATAAATGAAAATATATAAGAAGGTTGTGAAAAATCAAATGAAGTTTCAATCACTTGAAAACACACCTTAAGGATGAAATCAGTACAAGATTATATTTAAATAGGGGGAGTTTATTTGAAAAGAATTGATTTTGATCCTTGACATGCTTGTTCTTAATATTTTAATGCATAATATATTTTGCATGTCACATGATGTTTTGAATTATATGTTTTCAATATTCAAATAACAAAGATCTTTCCTAAATATAACTTGTAATGCTTCATGCCTATAAAATTTGATTGAAACATGTTATTACCAACAACAACATCATTTTGTTTTAATGAATATATTTTGAAAAATAAAAGAAAAGAATAATTTGAATTTGCAAATTAGGCAAAATGAATTGATTCTGATTTATCTTTTAACTTGCCTAACATTAGTACATAATGTCCTCCAATTTATACCAAAATTCAATATGAATTACAAAGATTCTGGATGTGCTCTAATGTTTTTGAAATATGTGTTTTCAATCTTAATAGTTTAAGATGAGCAACAATGTAGAAGATGCATATCTCAAATTATAATCTTGAAAGCTTCCTTGAAAATTTTTATAAAATTCAGAATCTGATTTTGTATAAAAGCTTAAACTTAATTTAAAAATGCTTCTATCATTGCATTTTTGTAACTTTCATTATATGCTTCAAAGATTGCATCATGCTGGAGAATAATTTACTATGATTCTTAGATAAAAACTACAGCTTAAGAAAAATAGAATTAATTTTGATACCTTGGTTGTTTGCTCCGATACGCATCTGAAACATATCATTTTTTATCTTATAAGTGTACTGAAATTGGTCTAAATGATGTGTTTTTCAATGATCTTGATTGCAAACAAATGGTTCTAAACATATGATGTTATTTTGATATTAAAAAGATTTATGGTGCTTCATATATACATTGCTGAAAAACTATGACTAAGAAATTAATATTTTGAATATACACTCCTGCATAATTAAATGCTTCTATCATTAAAAAAAAAGGCTATTTTAAGAAGAGAGTTAATGATCCTAAAGCTTAAAATATTTCAACTCACTTCAATAATTCTTATAGGAAAGAATATGTAATTACTTTTGAAAGAAATTTGAGCTTCAAAAGAATTATTTTCTGATTAATATTTCCATACATATTAAAAAAAAAGAAAAAGAAATAAGAGGAAATATAATTTATTCTTGAAAGATTAAAAAGAGTGATTGCTATAAATTTTGAAAAATTCTGGATCACTCTACATTCTTGATATCATAGAAGAACAAAAAAAAAGTTTGAAAGAAAATACATCTTTTGAGGGGGAGCTTTAAATACTCAATCTCTTTATTGAAAATTATCTTCAAACTCTAAACTCTCAAATGGAATGATTAATTAAGGGGGAGAAAGAAAATTTCAGAGGGAGAGATCATATAGAGCTTAATCGTGTAAGTTCGCATCTAAAGATGAGACAAAGAATACTAAATGTAAAGTGGTATTAAACTTTGTGCTTCATTGAATATCTTTTGAAAGTTGGATTTCCATCTATATTCATCGGTAAATCATTTATTTCTGAAAATTACTTGAAAAGGATTCCATCTGTCTTAGTATCGAAAATTTATCTTGGAATCTACTTATGAGTTCTTATTGGGTTGCACTTTAGTGTTTCAATCCTGAACCAATTCATTTTAATTAATTTTGATGCTATGATCTTTAAAGGAGTAAAATAAAGTCTTTAAAAGAGCTCTAAAAGAACTTTCAAAGTCTTGAATTTTATGTATCCTACATTGCATAAATTCATATTTTGGTATCTATGCTCCAATACTTTTATATAATGAAAGAACTTTGAAGTCATTAAGAATTAAGGATTCAACATAATCTTATGTTTTTCGAGCATATAAATTTTGATCTTTATCTGCTCTTATACTATACTCTAAAAATTAATTAGATTGCTCTCATGTTGCTATATACTTAATATATTAAAAAAAAAAGGGTATTGGATTTTCATTCGTGCTTTCTTTGAATATTATTCTTGATACTCCTTGAAATAACTTGAAAAGAATTCCATCTACACTTGATTTCAAAGCTATCTTTGGAATCTACATTTAGAGATCACTTCTGGCTCACATCCTAAATGTCTCATTTTTAAAGCCAAACTTTTCATCCTTGATTTTGATGTGATCCAATCATAATTTTAAAATTGTCTTAATTGGCTCTGATCTATACTCATTATCTTGTCCTGACATTATTGCCTTGAGTTACGTGATTCATATGCTTGCAATAATTTGACATCCATTGAATGAAATATTGCCTTGTGCTTTATGTTCATAATGCTTTATGTTTTGAATTGAATATAAATCAGCTTAGATTGAAATATGTTGAATATGTTAAAGCTGATTAACTCTAAAGCATTATCATGAAGTATGTTCTTAAAGTATCTCCCAAACTTTGTATTTGTTTTGACTTATATTTGCTCTTTGTGGTAGTTTGTATTTCTTCTCTAAAACATAGTGCTTTTGGCATAGACAATGTTTCTCTTGAGTCATGATCTTTGTGATTGTCATAACAATACTATCCATTGCCATTCATTCTTTTTGATGATGACAAAAAGGGGGAGAAAGTATAAGAGAGAAACTAGAAGCAAATTCTATAGGAAAGATAATTCTATAAACAAAGACCGTATAAGGAAGAAAATATAAAAGGTATATATTGTATACTTACGGGGGAGACATGTATTATACACTAAATGGGGAGACATTTAACAAAGAGAAAATCTGAATCTGGCACATAATCATAGAGATTTTTCTTGCCTCGATACATGACTTGAAACTCTTGATTTGACACAAAATTTTGAAAATTTTGTCTTAATGAAATACAAGAGTAAGGGGGAGCAAAGCTAAAAATCATTTGGCATCCATTTGGATAGGATAGGAGGAGCTCTTGGTTCATTTATACAAACTCTAAATAAGACTATTTTGAAACTCTTGAACCAAAAGTACTTTTTCATATGAATACCAATTTGCTTACTCTCAATATTTTGTAATCATCAAAAAGGGGGAGATTGAGGATGATAATATTATTTTGATGATTAACACAACTATTGAGGCTATATCAAATTAGAAATGCAAATTAACTTAATACATCATTTATAAGTCTGTTACTCTCAGTACAATTCATATAATAAGATAAAGATGCATTTCATTGTTTATATAGATGGATCTAACCTTGAGTTGCAGCAAAGTGTGGATTGAGTCGACCCAAAGGATGATTGGGTCGACCCCGGCACATCAAGAAAGCATTTGGCATACTTCTGCAAAAATGGCACAGATGAACAGTGAGTTGGGTCGACCCAAGGAAAGCATGAGTCAACCCAAACATCAAGATACTCAAAACAACTCAGAAAATGGTTCTCTGGATTTACTGAGAGGGTCGACCCAAGATATAGTTGAGTCAACCCAAGCTTAAGTCGACCCAAACCCTGAGAGGGTCGACCCAAAGGCAAGACAGAAAAGAAGACAGAAAAGGTTCTCTGGAAACCCTGTTAGGGTCGACCCAAGAAGAAGTTGAGTCGACCCAACTGAACCTTGAGTCGACCCAAAGAAATGTTGAGTCGACCCAAGTGAAGGAAGGCTGAATTGCAAGTTTCTGTGTTTCTGAGAGGGTCGACCCAAGGAATGTTTGAGTCGACCCAAGTGAAAGTTGGGTCGACCCAAGGACAGGTTGAGCCGACCCAAACACGGGCAGAAGCATAACGGCTAGTTGTGCAGAAGTGCTTTTTGGACTCCCAACGGCTATAAACGGCTAGTTTCTTCAATCCAACGGTTAGAAAGGACTATTTGAAGGTTGGAGAAGTATTTAAGAGGGAGTATTCATCAGAGGAAGTAAGCTTTGGAAAATACATCAAGTGCATTCAAGAGAAAACCCTAGCAAGGCAAGCTTCATTCAATTGCTTCATTCCAAGAGCCAAAAGAAAGTGGTTGAGCAGATTTCTAGAGACATTAAGAGCTCCACCAACCCTTGAAGAGTGAAGCAATCTTGACAAAGAAGAGAAGAGCCTTATTAAAGGGATAATTATATTCTAAACTCTTCTTTGTAGCTCATAATTATTTTATTTGTTCATTTAGAAGTTTTAGTTCCTTGTTCTTTATTCTTGTTGTAAGGTTTGTTGGTAAGCCCGTAAAACCAACATTATAGGTTTGTTGGTGAGCCCGTAAAACCAACGGTATAGGTTTGTTGGTGCGCCCGTAAAACCAACGGTGTAGGTTGTTGGTAAGCCCGTAAAACCAACGTAGGTTGTTGGTAAGCCCGTAAAACCAACGTTAGGTTGTTGGTGAGCCCGCAAAACCAACGTAGGTTATTGGTGATCCCGGAAAACCAAATTGTAAAGGTTTTGGATTGTGAGCCCGAAAAACAATCCTACTGTAATCTGAGGGATTATAGTAAAATTCCCAATGGGACGCTTGGGGAGTGGACGTAGGTGCCTTGGGGTGCACCGAACCACTATACATCGTGGTGTTTGTGTTGTGGATTCACTTGTGATTGTTCTTGCATTATCTTTCATCTTTGCTATAGTTTAATTCATTGAAGTAATTTAAGAAAGCATTCACCGCACTTAACTAAGAAAACTTTTAAAACACCAAAAATTTAGAAAAACCCAATTCACCCCCCCCTCTTGGGTTGTCACCTTGGGCAACAGTAGCAAAGCATTGCATTACAAGTTCAATTTATTTGCTAGGATCAAATAAGCACAAAGCACTCCTTAAGAAGTTGAACCTATCTTTACAAAGGGGCTTTGTAAAGATATCGGCCAATTGATTTTCAGTACATACATACTCAATCATCACATCATTTTTCAGCACATGATCTCTTATAAAGTGATGCCGAATTTCTATGTGTTTTGATTTAGAGTGTTGGACAGGATTCTTTGTTAAATTAATTGCACTTGTATTATCACATCTAATTGGTATGTTGTCCATTTTGATACCGAAGTCTTCGAGTTGTTGCTTAATCCAAAGCACTTGGGCACAACAGCTCCCAGCTGCAATGTATTTAGCCTCAGCTGTGGATAAGGCCACTGAATTCTATTTCTTGCTGAACCAAGAAACTAAATTAGCACCCAAGAATTGACATGTGCCACTTGTGCTTTTTCTGTCGAGTTTGCACCCGAAAAAGTCAGCATCGGAATAAGCAATTAAATTTATGTCAGATTGCTTAGAATACCATAAGCCTACATTAGATGTCCCTACTAGATATCTGAAAATTCTTTTAACAGCTTGCAAGTGTGATTCCTTAGGACATGCTTGGTATCTAGCACACATGCAAACACTGAATAATATATCTGGTCTACTAGCAGTAAGGTAAAGTAAAGAGCCTATCATACCTCTGTACAATTTTCAGTCTATACTTTTACCTTTTTCATCTTTGTCAAGCTTGCAACTTGAGCCCATGGGTGTGCTGATTTCCTTTGCATCCTTCATCTTGAATTTTTCCAACATTTCCTTGATATATTTGGACTGACTGATGAAGATGCCTTCCTCTGATTGTTTTATTTGTAGCCCAAGGAAGAAGTTGAGCTCACCCATCATGCTCATTTCAAATTCTCCCTGCATAAGCTTGGCAAACTCTTGACAAAGACTATCATTAGTAGCACCAAAAATTATATCATCCACATAAATTTGCACAAGCAATAAGTCATTCCCTTTCCTTTTAATGAAGAGGGTTTTGTCTACATTTCCTCTCTTAAATTTATTTTCAATTAGAAAATTACTTAATCTTTCATACCATGCCCTAGGGGCTTGCTTAAGTCCATACAATGCTTTGTGCAATTTATAAACGTAATCTGGATGTAAGTGATTTTCAAAACCTGGAGGTTGTCCTACATAAACTTCCTCCATTATATAACCATTTAAAAATGCACTTTTTACATCCATTTGATAGAGTTTGAAGTCCATGAAGCATGCATACGCCAAGAGTAGTCTAATAGTCTCTAACCTAGCAACAGGAGCAAAGGTTTCATCAAAATCTATTCCTTCCTCCTGATTATAGCCTTTGGCAACTAGTCTAGCTTTGTTTCTTATAACTATTCCATCTTCATCTAGTTTATTTCTATATACCCACTTGGTACCTATAATTGAAACATTAGGGGGTCTTTTCATTAGAGTCCAAACTTGATTTCTTTCAAATTGATTTAATTCCTCTTGCATAGCATTTATCCAAATTTCATCCTTTTCGGCTTCCTCTAGTGATTTAGGCTCTATTTGTGAAACGAAAGCAAGATAATTACTAGTATTTCTTAGAGAGGATCTTGTCCTTACCTCTTATGAAGGATCACCAAGGATTAGATCCCTTGGGTGACCGTGTGCATACCTCCATTCCTTAGGAAGATCTTGATTTCTTGCTTGGGGTTGATCTTCTTCATCTTGCTGAATTGTATCTTCTTTGACTTCATCTTCAAGTTGTTTGTCTTGTATGGAGAACTCCTTCATTCTGTCTTCAAGTATACCTGCATCACTATCTTCTTCTTTTCTAGAAGAATCTCCATTAGCTTCATCAAAAACAATATGAATGGATTCTTCAACAACGAGAGTTCTCTTGTTGAAGACCCTGTATGCTCTACTAGATGAGGAATAACCTAAGAAGATCCCCTCATCTGATCTAGCACTAAATTTACTTAGATTGTCCTTTCCATTATTTAAAATAAAGCAGCGACAACCGAAAATATGAAAATAGCTTATATTGGGCTTCTTATTTTTCATTAACTCATAAGGCGTTTTCTTTAAGATAGATCTAACTAAAGCACGGTTTAAAATATGACAAGCAGTATTTATTGCTTCAGCCCAAAAGTACTTTGGTAGATCCGATTCGCACAACATGGTACGAGCCATGTCTGCTAGTGTGCGATTCTTCCTTTCTACCACCCCATTTGTTGGGGTGTCCTAGGTGCCGAGAAATTGTGATTGATACCGTTTTCTTCACAAAACTTTTCAAAATGCTGATTTTCAAACTCGGTACCATGATCACTCCTAATTGCTTTTAGTTTAAGATTGAGTTCATTCGAAACCTTATTATGAAACTTGATAAAAGCGGGAAAGGACTCATCTTTATGTGCAAGAAATGAAACCCATGTAAAACGTGAAAAATCATCAACTATTACAAGACCAAATTTCTTACCCCCTAGACTAGCAGTTCTAGTGGGTCCAAACAAATCCATGTGATTTAGTTCTAGGGGTTTTGATGTTAAGACTATGTTCTTAGACTTAAAAGAACTTCTTGTTTGTTTTCCTAATTGACATGCAGCACAAATTTTGTTCTTTTCAAAGTCTATTTTTGGTAGTCCTTTGACTAGATCTTTTGTAATCAATTTAGAAATTAAATCCATGCTAGCATGCCCTAACCTACGATGCCATAACCAACTAGTCTCATTGACTTTGGGATCCATGGCTACAAGACATTGGCCATCCTTCATGGTGAGATCATCAAGGTCTACCATGTAAACATTTCCATGCCTATGTCCTGTAAGTATGATCTCATTGTCAACTGGACTACTAATTATGCATAGTGAAGATTCAAATGACACTTTAAAGCCCTTGTCACAAAATTGACTTATACTTAATAAATTATGTTTTAGTCCATTAACTAACAATACATTGTCAATAAATGAGGAGGGTGATATGGAGATTTTACCAACACCAATGATTTGACCTTTAGCATTGTCTCCAAATGTGACTACTCCTCCTTCTTTTGGTTTCAAGGTGACGAAGAGACTCTTGTCACCGGTCATATGCCTTGAGCAACCACTATCAAGATACCACATTCTCTTTTTATTTCCGGCTGCAAGGCATACCTGCGAAATAATCATGTGAAGCTCTTAGGTACCCAAGTTTTCTTGGGTCCTTCTTGGTTAGTGTAGTTTGTTCCCTTGGGCACCCATACTTTAGTTGTGTTTTTACCTTTCACAAATGTACTCTTTTAGTTTGAATCTTTCTTTGAATACAAGAATAGGCTTTATGTCCACTTTTTCCACAATGAAAGCATGTAGGTCTTTCAGTTTTGACATCTTTTGCTTTCACAAAGAAATTCTTTAGATACTTTTGTTGTTTGCTAGTTTTATATCCTAATCCGGCTTTATTAAAAACAGCTCTTTGATTTGATAGAATAAGATTTAATTTTTCAGAGCTTTGTGTAAATTTCTCCACAATTGGTTTGTACTTATGTACCTCATTTTTAAGAACCAAATTTTCTTTAGCCAATTCTTCCTTATCATTTTTAAGGGTTTCAACATTTTGTGCAAGTGAGGCATTACAATTGAGTAAGGATTTTACTTTTAGATTCAATTCCTTAATGAGTGATTTTGCCGTTTCATTTTCAATGCTAAGTTTTGAATTTTCATTTTCTAGGTCAATGGTGTTAACATTTTTAACGCTCTCCTTCTCAATCAATAGGTTTTCAATATCATCCTTTAGTCTTTGATTAGAGGCTTTTAATTCTTTATTCTTTGCTCCTAGTATACTACAATCACTCATGAGTTCTTGAAAAGCTTCATATAACTCTTCTAATGTAAAATTTGTAGTTGAGCTTTGACATACCTCATCGTCTTCGAATGCCATGAAGCACAAGTTGGCGGTCTCTTCCTTCTCTTCTTCGGAGGAGGATGTGTCACTATCATCCCACGTTGCTTTCAACGCCTTCTTCTTCTTCTTTCCAAAGTGCTTCTTCTGTTGAGGGCATTCGGAACGGATGTGTCCCGGTCTTTTGCAATCATAACATATGATTGGGTCTCTTTCCTTTTCTTTTTTCTTTTCCCAATCATTTCTCCCTCTAAACTTCTTTCTTGGGAAGGGTTTCTTTCTTCTCATGAATTTCTTAAACTTCCTTACTATTAAACCCAAATCCTCATCTTCGCTTTCTTCTTCACTCTCACTACTTTCTTCTTCACACACACTCGAAGTAGCCTTGAGTGCGATTGTCTTCTTCTTTGGCAAATCTTCTTCATGTTGCTTCATTGTGAGCTCATGCATCATCAATGAGCCCAATAGTTGTTCAAGCTCCAATGTGTTGAGGTCTTTGGCTTCTACGATCGCCGTGACCTTCGCTTCTCATGCTTTTGGCAAAGACCTGAGAATTTTACTCACAAGTTCTGGGTTAGTGTAAGATTTACCTAAATTCTTTAGACCATTTATTATGTCCGTGAAGCGTGTGAACATGCATGAAATGGTTTCATTGGGTTCCATCTTAAATAACTCATATTTGTGAACTAGAATGTTCACTTTAGACTCTTTGACTTGATTTGTACCCTCGTGGATAACTTCAAGCCTATACCATATTTCCTTGGCGGAATTACAGGTGGAAACTCTATTGAACTCATTCACATCTAGAGCACAGAATAATGAGTTCATGGCTCTAGCGTTGAGTTGAACCATCCTATTATCATTCTCATCCCAATCCTCCTCAGGTTTGGGAACTTGAATGCCATTAACCATGTGAGATGGTTCGTGTGGTCCCTTGATTATAACCCTCCACAAGGCATAATCTTGTGCTTGAATAAAAACCCTCATTCTAGTCTTCCAATAGGTATAATTTGTCCCATTGAAGAGTGGAGGTCTATTGGTTGCCTGCCCCTCAGCAAGAATATTATTGAAGGGTGTTGCTATCTAGATCTTTGGCTAAGACGGTTAGGTCTTCAAGAAATACATAGAGCATCTGCTCTGATACCACTTGTTGCCCAGAGATGGTCACCCAAGAGGGGGGTGAATTGGGTGTTTTAAAACTTTTTGTTTAATTAAAAATAAAACACACAAATGTATGAACTAGAGTAAAGATAGAGGTATGAGAACAGTCAATCGCAAACACAAGATTTTATAGTGGTTCAGAGCTTCCACTGCTCCTACACCCACTCCCCAAAGCACCTTTGGGAATTTCCACTATAATCCAAGATTACAGTCCGGTAGTTTTGCGAGTGCACTACCCAACTCGTTGTTTTACTCCGGGCTAACAACGAACCCTACAATCTCCCAATTTTACCTAGGCTTGGGATGCCTTTCCCTTGTTCCAAGTCCCTTGACTGGAACAAGCACAATGATGAAAGGTTTTACAAGGATTTAAAAGCTCTTAATGAAGCGAATATAGAAATGAGAAATATTAAAACCCGGAAGAACCCTTTTGGCCGTTGGAAGCTTGGGGAATGATGGTTCTTCCGATGTAGATCGCGTTGGCTTGAATGTGAGCTTTGAATGCCAAGTGGGAGTGAGTGGTTGAGCACGAAATCAGTTGGGAAAACTTGAATGCACTTGATTTCTCCTTTTGAAAGCTCTAACTCCCTTGAACCTCTTTTTCTTTCTTCTCTCTTGAATGATCTTGTGTTGGGTTGGTGAGAAGATATAGGAAGGCACTCAAGAGCTCCCTTTTATAGACCAAAAAGCAAATATAGCCGTTAGACACAAAGATATGGAAGTTTGAAATTCAAACAAACCTGAAAAAGTGTGTCAGTCGCGTCCCAGGCGCTCCGGAGACGTCTCCGCTTCAACGCGAGACGTCTCGGTTGCATAAACTTTCTTTTGACGTTGTTTGGGGTCGACTCTGCGCTTTACGGGGATGACTCCGCAGAAGGACTCTTTGACTTCTTGTTTTTCTGTTTTTCTGAGAGAGTCGGCTCGGCACTTTATGGGGACGTCTCGGGATGTTTACGCTTTTTGCATGGGGACGACTCCGCTGCCACGGGGACGACTCCGCTGTTTTATCTCTGAAAATATGTCCTCTGGAATTCTCTGAGAGAGTCGACTCCGCTCTTTCAGGGGACGTCTCGGCAGTTCTGTCAACGAAAAACACGCCCTCTGGAATACCCTGAGAGAGTCGACTCCGCACTCTCTGGGGACGACTCGGGAAGTCTGCTTTTTACTTGCGGGGACGACTCCGCTTCCTGTGGAGACGACTCGCGCGCATCCCTTGAAATCGGCCTTTCTGCCGCCTCTGAGAGAGTCGACTCCGCAGTGTCGGGAGTCGACTCCGACCCTGCGAGACGCCTCGCCAGGTGCCGGGGACGTCTCCAGATGTGCCAATTCTTCCTGTTTGTGCCAGAGACGTCTCTGAGACGACCCGGAGACGTCTCGGCTGTCCCTGATCTATTTTCTTCAACTCAAAAATTCTTCAATAAATTCTTGAAAAATATGGGGAACTTGCCTAGACATTTCTTAACAATATTCTTAGTTAATCACCTGAAATCCTCAAGTAAATTATTAAGATAAATGGAATTAAACTCTAGTGTTTTGTATTCATCAAAATCCATTAGGGGGTCAACACAATTCAATCGTCACCTCGATTGTATGGGGTTTAAATATAAGGGCGATTGGCTTTAGTGCAAGTGGGAGATTGAAAGAGTAGATGCCCTATAAGCCAATCATTTGATGGGTTTTCTCTTTGTAATCCTCCAAATCATGTACTTTGACACTCGATATATATCAATAAAGGCATTGTGTTTCATCATTTGCTGCTTATCTATTTTATTATTGGATGATGAACTCCATAAATTAGGACATTAGTTTTAGGGTTATGATGAGATCATACCAGTGAGACCTAAAATCCTAAAATCCTAATTTAGAATATTCCCAGTCAAATTGGTATATTGAGTCGGGGATCAATATTACCGGAAAGACTGGCACATCTTATGTATGCTCAATGTAGAGGGTGATTGATCTCACAATCACTTGTGTAAGACACTAATACAAAGATGTGGGTGCTCATTAGAGGAATGAGTTCACTGAAATGACCAGCCATGAGAACATCTTATGGATTCTTACTTAATTATCAAAAGATGGTTCTCATAGTGGGAGTTGTGCAAGTGATCCTTAGACCTGAGATCACCATGGTACCTTGTGCACTTGAAGCTATGTTTTGGTTTACCCTCATTCACGACATTGCGTTGTGTACGGGGTATTCTGGATATGGTGGATTTTGTACGAAGGTTGTGAGTAGGTCAACAAGGAATCAGTCACTTCTAGTAAGAGAAGTTAACATCCTACTTACTCTAATCTTATGATGATTCAAGAAGCCTTTGATCAAAGCAAAATGAATATTAGAAAGAGTTTCTAATGTTTCATTGTTTGAATTATCATATAAAAGATTGAGAGAGACATGAATAAGTGATTGAGTTTGATATTGATCCATACTCGAGCACTTATTCAGGATGTAGTATGACTGAGGGATTGAATTGCACAGTAACTTTCCACTGAAGGGTATGTTTGGATTTGTCCAATACATTCCTCATCTTCCGGGTAGACATGATACGTTGCTAGACGTCAATCATGTCTGTGGGTTGATCGGATCAAAGAGTTTGATTAGATCAAAGCATCAGAAAGGTTCTGATTGCTAAGTCAGATTTAGCACTAAATTGAACCTAAATTGGATTAGAGGTATTCTAATCAGGTTAGGTCAACTTGCACCTGCACCTACTGCTGGCTAAGATAAGGAACCCAATGGGTCACACACAAGGAAATTGATCAAGGGTCTAATTGGATTAAATCATGTTTGCAAGATGAACATGCTAGCACGTGTTGCAAACCCTAGCTCCTGATTCAAATTAAATTCGAATATGATTCTTAGATTTGGTTGATCTAATATGATTAGATCATGACCTAATATGGGTTAGCCAAGAGTTGAAACCCATTTGGCTTTAATTAGACCTGATTTGATTAGGTTTAATGTTTTCTTTAAGTTGGTTAAACCCAATTGGATTGGGTTTGATAGGGCCTTCACTTCTGGACCATTGGATCGCTTCCTGGATGAAGGATCTGGTCCACTGGTTGGCGCCTTCATCTGGACCATTGGATGGCTTCCTGGATGAAGGATCTGGTCCACTGGTTAGCGCCTGAATCTGGACCACTGGATGGCTCTCTGGATGAAAGATCTGGACCGTTGCTCAGCGCCTGAATCTGGACCACTGGATGGCTCTCTGGATGAAAGATCTGGACTGTTGCTCAGCGCCTGAATCTGGACCATCGGTGATGGCATCTTACTTCTGGACCATTGGATGGCACCCTGGATGATGATGTCTTGATCTGGACCATTAGATGGCACCTAGATCTGGACCATTGGCTTTGGTTCACTGCATTTGGGCCCTTGGATCATCAGGATTTAAGAGGGAGATGTGAGAAAGAAGTTGATACACCCTTCTCCTTAGCACCCCATCATGATGGGATGCATCTCTTGGCACATGCCTCATCATGATGAGGTGTGTGGATGGGATGCATCCCTTTATGATGCATCCCTCCATCTCTTATAAATAAGGAGGTGCCTTGGGGTTCTAAAGATCATCCAAGAAAAAGCCTCTCCTTCTCTCTCCCTTATCCCTTCTTTCTTACAAGCCTCTCTCTTTTGTCCTAACCCAAGACAAGAGGGTCTTCTTTGGGACAAAAAGGCTAGTGAATGTTTTAGAGGTAGAAAGGAAGAAGGAAGTGAAGGAAAATCAGCCAATTAAATCCTTTGGAAGGATTGAACAATTAGAATCAAGTTTTGGTGGAGCTAGAGTCTTGAACCCATTCCTGTGTGGATCAACATCGGAGGGTGAACATTTGGGCACCTTAGGACATCTTCAGATATAGCGTGATAGGTATTCTTCTATACCAAGATTATATTTTCTACATTATTTGGTTATACTATTAAGGCGATCTTGGCTTATTAGGGTTTCATATAATGGGTTTTTATAAGAAAATTTTATAATCCCGTATCTTCCGCTGCGCCCTAGGGCACTGGGAAACCCTAACAAGAGTTCAAGAGGTCTAGAGGTAGAGACACACTTTATGGATTTAAAAGAACTCCTAGATTGTTTGCCATATTGACAAGCTTCACAAATTTTATTTTTCTCAAATTTAGTTTTGGCAAACCTATCACGGAATCTCTTTTAACTAGTTTTGATATTGTATCCATACTTGCATGACCTAACTTACGGTGCCATAACCAACTTGCATCATTATCCTTAGTATCATTAACAACTAAACAGGGGTTATGTTTGGCAAGATCCTCAAGATCTACTACATACACATTGTCACGTCTTATTCCTTTAAATACTAAACTGTTGTCAATTGAGTTGGTTATGATGCATAAAGATGGTTTGAACAGAACATCAAAACCTCTATCACACAATTGACTAATGCTAAGTAGGTTATGCTTAAGACCATAACATATCGAACATTATCATAAAGGTTGAAGGGGGTGATTTGTACTTTACCTATACCAATGATGTGACCTTGGTTATTGTCTCCAAATGTCACAGCACCTCCCTTCTTAGGCTCAAGGGTGAAGAATTGGTCTTTGTCACCCGTCATGTGTCTTGAGCAGCCACTATCCAAGTACCAACAGTTTTGTCGACCTTGGCTGCAAGACACTCCTACACAAGGAAATCATACAATTTTAGGTACCCAAGTTTTCTTGGGTCCTTCATGGTTAGTAATGTTGGTTCCTTTTGGAATCCAAACCCTTTTAATTTTTTCTTTAGTTTTTCCTTTTCTATGATCACACACATTAGCTTTATGTCCTATTGTTCCACAGCAAAAACAGGTTATTTTCTTAGTTTTGCTTTTCCCTGCTTTTACAAAAAAATTACTAAGGAGCTTTTGCTTATTTTTAGGTTTATACCCTAAACCAGCTCTATTGAACACAGCTCGTTGACTATTAAGTATCATTTCCAATTTTTCAAAGCTATATGTAAACTTTTCTACAAAAGGTTTGTACTTTTCAAGTTCTAGTGCCAACTTTTGTTTTTCTGTTTTTAGTGCATTTAAGTCTTTTGTGAAATTATCTCTAATAGTTTGTTTATCCTTTTTAAGTTCAGAAATTTTCTTAGTTAGTTTTTCGTTATCTTTAATTAAGGTATTAGTTTTTTGAATTAACATTTGCTTGCTTGTTTTAAGTTCTAAATTTTCTTTAGTGATAAAATCCTTATCCTTAACTAATTTATCGTATTTATGGAGGTGAGATTGATTGGTTAGTTTTTAGCTCTTTATTCTTAAGACTTATTGTCTTATATTCATCCATTAATTCATTGAACGCATCATACAATTCATCTAAGGTAAAATCTAAATGCGTTTCAGATGTTACCTCATTGTCGTTTGCCATAAAACATAGGTTGGCCTTTTCTTCTTGTTCCTCATCCGATGATGATGATGATGTATCGGAGTCCGATAGGGTGGAGACGAGGACTTTCTTTTTCTTGTACTTGCTAGCCTTCTTGAGCAAGGGACAGTCTGCTCTGAAGTGTCCCGACTTCTTACATTCGTAGCATCTGATTCCCTCATTTTTCCTTTCCTTACCTTTATCCTTGTAATAGGAACTTGAGGGGCCTCTCCTTTGATGAAAGGACTTCTTTCGATTGATGAATTTTCTGAACTTACGCACGAGAAGAGCCTCATCATCCTCCTCCCTCATTGTCTTCCTCTTCACTGCTGCTGCTGCAAGATAACTCTTTGTTAGTAGAAACAGATTTGAGGGCTATTACCTTTTTCTTGTGAGAGGACTCTTCTTCACTGTGTTGTTTCATTGTTAGCTCATGCGTCATGAGGGATCCAAGTAGCTCCTCGAGTGGCAGCTTGTTTAAGTCCTTGGCTTCTTGGATTGCCGTTACCTTGGCTTTCCATGACCTTGGCAAACAACGAAGAATCTTCCTGACAAGGTCACTGTAAGTATAATTTTTGCCAAGGCTTTTTAGGCCATTGACAATGTCAGTAAATCTAGTAAACATGCAAGTGATTGTTTCATTGGAATCCATCTTAAATAATTCATATTTATGAACTAATATATTTATTTTAGATTCTTTTACTTGATTTGTGCCCTCGTGGGTCACTTCAAGTCTATCCCAAATCTCTTTTGCAGAACTGCAAGTAGAGACTCTATTGAATTCATTTCTGTCTAAAGCACAATAAAGCACATTCATTGCTTTGGCATTTAGTTGTGCCTTCCTTATATCATTGTCATCCCAATCCTTTTCAAGTTTGGGTATAGTAACACCCTCTACAAAAATTGATGGGATGTATGGTCCATTAAGTATGGTGGTCCACATCTCATAGTCTTATGCTTGGATAAATATTCTCATCCTAGCCTTCCAATATGAGTAGTCGGATCCATTGAAGAATGGAGGTCTATGGGTGGACTGGCCCTTAATATGAGAAGATCCAAATGGGGTTGTCATTTTGATCTTTTACTCTTTTGGTAAAAGAGTTCCGGCTCTGATACCACTTGTTGCCCAGATAGACAATCCAAGAGGAGGGGTGAATTGGGTTTTAAAATAATTATTGCAATTAAAAGCTTTGTGAGTAACTAATTAAAACTTTTTGCAAGTGGATTAATTAGTTGCTATATGCAGTGGATGAAGGGAAAGTAAGAGACAATAAAGCAATCACAAACACAAGCAAATTTATAGTGGTTCGGAGCTAACCCTTGCTCCTATGTCCACTCCCCAAGCCTCACTTGAAAATTCACTATAACCCCTCGGATTACAGCCGGTTGTTTTACAAGTTCACAACCCAACTTGTTGTTTTACGAGATCACAACGAACTCGGTCGGTTTTTCCAGGCTCACCGACTAGAACCACCCGATTGTTTTCCCGGGATCACAATCAAACCCTTACACCGTTGGTTTCAACCTAGGCTCACCAACAAACCTTAACACCCTTGATTCAATCCCCTGATTGAATCAAGTAAGAAACAAATGGTTTGAAAACAAACAGAAAAAGGAAGCTTCTTAACAAGCAGATATTCAGTGATTAATAACAAGAGAGAAGTTAAGAGCCCTCAAACAGATTTATGAAGATGTAGAGGAGGGCTTCTCGAACTCGGGGTCTCCTCTTGAATGTCTCGAAGACTTGATGACTGACGGAGACTTCTTGAATGCTGGAAAGAGTTGGTTGGATGGAGTTTAATGCCTCTCTTCCTTCTTTCACGTGTATTCCCTTTGAAATCCTTTGGTAGGTGGAGATTACTTGTTTTCTTTGAATGGAATGTCACTTCTCTACCTTGCTATAGTTCTCTGTGGCTATTTAAGCCATTCTCCAAGAAAACTAGCCGTTAGACCCCAAGATCTAGCCGTTCTGCACATTCTGCAACTCCTGACAATGTTTCCGTTGGGATCGGAGTCGACTCGTGCGATCTGGAGTCGACTCACCTGTTGCAGGAGTCGACTCATGCTTTTCAGGAGACGGCTCGGCAACTGTTCTGGATTTGAATTAAAGTGCTATCTCGACTTGGAGTCGACTCGACTGAACCTGGAGTCGACTCTCCAATGTCTGGAGCTGACCTGGCACTTTTGGAGTCGACTCGTTCCAAGAAATCCAGAGATGTATTTTTCAAGTTTGCTCACTCGAGTCGACTCGGATATTCTGGGAGTCGACTCGGCACTCAGAGCCCGAACTCCCGATCTTCTGTCTGTTGACTTGTGCCGTCTCGAAGTCGACTCGAACTATCTCGGAGTCGACTCGGCTCTCAGAGATGAAAATTTAGTCTTCTGTCTTTTGGGGTTGCGCTGCCTTGGAGTCGACTCGAACTGTCTTGGAGTCGACTCGCCTCTCAGAGACGAAAATACCGTCTTCTGTCTTTGGGGGTTGCGCTGCCTTGGAGTCGACTCGGACTTTGCGGGAGTCGACTCGGCTCTCAGTGTCCGAAATTGGCTCTCTGACTTTTTGCTTGTATTTCTCTGGGAGTCGACTCTTGCTTCCTTAGGAGTCGACCTGCCAACCATCGGAGTCGACTCGAGTTCTTCGGGAGTCGACTCGGTTCTCAGAGTCCAAAATAGCTTCTCTGTGTTTCTGTCTGTTACTCCCTGGAGTCGACTCGTACTATCCTGGAGTCGACTCGGCAAGCATTGGAGTCGACTCGAATTCTTCAGGAGTCGACTCGTTGACAGGTTTTGAGATGAATCTTTCTGTCCGGCTATCTGTTCTCAGTCGGAGTCGACTCGTAATGTACAGGAGTCGACTCGAGCTTGTGCCAGTGCTTCTGATACGCTTGGAGTCGACTCGTAATCTCCCGGAGTCGACTCAAGACTCAGACTTTGGTTCAAATTGAATTCTTTACTTATCCAAAATGTATTGAACCAAATCTTGAGACACTTAACCATAAATTTACAAGTTTTTGACTGAAACACTAGATTGAATTCTTTAGTATAACATAAGATATACTCAAATGCTTTGAGCTCATCAAAATCAAATAGGGTTATAATCAATCACTCCACATCTAGGCTTAAAAGGGTTTCATGCATAGGGACTTTATTAAGAAATTTTTAAAATCCCTAGCTTCCGCTGCGCATTATAACATGCTAAAACCCTATAGTGGTATCAGAGCCATCCTTAATTGGTTCAATCAAATAATTATGTATGATGTATGATTATTAATTTAATATGAGATAGTAATGTCATATGCTTAGAGAAATGCTGAAATGTATGATTCATATATGATATGTTATGTAATAAAATATCATGATATAAAATTTTCCATATGAAAATATGTTGAAGCATGTTAATTAATTGCTTATGATTTATACATGCTATGAGATAGCCATGATGCATAATAGTTTATTTTAGACATGTTAAATATATGTTACAATTAAAGAATGTGCTAGAGACTAGTAAGCCCTCAATAAAAATTATATTAAGTTATAGTGTTGAAAAACTTTGGGCTAACCCATATTAGAACAATTGATCTAATTGGTGTCTAAGAAAAGCACTAAAGGTGGTTCTCTAATTAGGACCTTACTCTCTGAGTAAGGAGAGCCTCCCACCTGCTTACCTGGCCAATTGTTTGATTGCCTATTATGGATAAGCTTAATATTGATATAACACTATTGATAGCCTTCCTTTATGCCTCGATATTATTATGTCAAGATCCATGCTAGTTTGTTGTGCTAACACAAGACTTGCAATGGGGATTGATGTTATACTGTCTTGGTGCATTAAGATGCTTATGGCATATTTTAATATATTGCCTTGTTGTGCAACCACAAGGGCAATATTATTCGAATATGACTATATGAAAATGAAGGGTTTGACTTAACTAAAATATTATTGTTTGTTGTGCTAACACAAGGCAATAAGTATTTTAAGATGACAAGATAAAGTTGAGAATTGCATGAGATGCAATTGGAAAGAGTTTCCTACCTTTGAACTCATAAGAGTTTTGTTGTGTAAACACAAGGCTTTTTATGATGAATTAGGATCTCAACCCTACTAAGAAAAATTATATTTTCACGTTTATCATAGGAGAGGGCTATGATATTCGATAAAAATAGTAGGAGACAAATTAGATTAAAGTCCTTATCTAGTTGCAAACATGTCATCATGATTGGTCTGCTTATATTAGTTTTATTCTTGCATATGTAGAATTATTAAATGGCTTCTTCACTTTCACTAAGAGGCATCTTAGATGCCAACAAGTTGACCGGACCAAACTATGTGGACTGGTTGAGGAATTTAAAGATAGTACTCACTCAGGAGAAAATTTTCTATATACTTGAAACCCCTGATCTTGGAGATCTAGGGGATGATGCTACAGAAGAGGAGGTTGCCACACATAAGATGTGGAAAAATGACAGTGTGACTGTCAAATATATCATACTTGCCTCTATGAGCAATGAATTACAGAGGCAACATGAAGGCATGGACACTCAATCCATACTTCTCAATTTAAAAGAGTTGTATGGAGAACAAAGCAGGACTGCTAGGTATGAGATATCTAAGCAGTTGTTCCGTGCTAGAATGAATGAAGGAACTCCAGTGGCAAAACCATGTTCTTATGGTTATAGACTTGATCACCAGATTAAGTCAATTAGGTTTTGCTATGGATAGTGAGCTCAGTCAAGATTTGATCCTGCAATCACTGCCTGATTTATTTTCTCAGTTTGTTGTGGAACTTTCACATGAACAAGCTGAACACCTCCCTGCCCGAGCTGTTAAATATGCTCAAAACAGCTGAAGGGCATATTAAGAAGGATAAAGGTCCACTCCTTCTTATAAATAGCACCTCTATGAGAAAATCGGAAAATAAGGGTTCTAAGAAACGATTGAACCCCAAGAGTAGCATCAAAAAGAAAAAAAGGAAAGAAAAACTCCGGATCAAGTACCTATTTTCATTGCGGCAAAGCTGGCCACTGGAAAAGGAATTGCAAGAGTTTTCTTGCAAGTATGAAGACCGATGCAAGAGTTGCATCAAAAGGTATGTTTATGTTACATGCCAACTTGTCATTAAGTTCTTCAAATTCAAATTCATGGGTATTGGATTCCGGCTGTGGTTTTCACATTTGCAAATCTTTGCATGGACTACAGAAAATTAAAATTTTGAAGAAAGGTGACTTCGAGCTGTATGGCACTGGAGGAGAGTCCATCCAGGCTGAAGCTGTTGGAACCTACAACTTGGAATTGCCTTCGGAAAAGCTCCTACAATTAGAAGATTGTTATTATATGCCCAAAATTATTAGAAATGTAATTTCCATTCCTTTGTTGTTAAAGAAAGGTTTTGAAATTAATGGAAAGGGCAATGGTTGCTCTATTTATTTTTCTAATAAGCATCTTTGCAATGGCATTATGAAAAATGATCTTCTAGTTTTATTACTTAATGACAATGTCTTTCATATTAATAAAAGCAATAAAAAAAACAGAGAGGAAGTGAATAATACCCTCCTTTGGCATTGTCGACTTGGTCACATAAGTGAATCAAGAATCAACAAGTTATACAAAGAAGAGTTCTTTGATCCTTATGATTATGAATCATTAGGAACTTGTGAATCTTGTCTTATGGGAAAAATGACCAAGTCTCCATTCACTGGACATGGAGAAAGGGCAAGTGAGTTATTAGGACTTATACATACAGATGTATGTGGTCCTATGACAACTCCAGCTAGAGGTGGATACTCTTACTTCATCACATTCACTGATGATTTATCAAGGTTCGGATTTGTGTATCTTATGAAACATAAATACGAAGCCTTTGATAAGTTTAAAGAGTATCAAAGTATGGTTGAAAAACAAACCGGAAAGTGTATTAAAATCCTTCGATCTGATCGAGGAGGTGAATACCTTTCTAGTGAATTTTTAAATCATCTTAAAGAAAAGGACATTCTCTCTGAATGGACACCTCCGTATACGCCACAACTAAATGGTGTAGCTGAATGGACGAATCGTACTCTATTAGATATGGTAAGGTCCATGATGTGCTTTACAGATCTTCCTATTTCCTTCTGGGGTTATGCCTTAGAAACTGCTACATATGTGCTAAACAGGATACCTTCAAAATCTGTATCTAGTACTCCATATGAGATATGGAGAGGGTAGAAAGCCCAATCTTAAATATTTTAAAATATGGGGCTGCCAAGCATATGTCAAAAGAAATTTTGGACATAAGCTAAGTGCTAGATCAGATAAATGTACATTTATAGGTTATTCCAAAGAAAGTATTGGATATCTCTTCTATCACCCTACTGAACAAAAGGTATTGTTAGTAGGCATGCCACTTTCTTAGAAAAAGAGTTTATCTTAGAAAAGGGCAGTGAAAGAAGAATTGAACTTAATGAAGTTCAAGACCTACAAATAGAAACACAAGAAATTCTTCAACCAGATGTACCCATTGATGAAGAACAACCACAACACACATCTCCTCTCCAAAGGTCAGATAGAGTGCGAAATGCACCAAAGAGGTATGGATTTATCATTGAGAATGATGAAGCCCACATCGTCGAAAATGATGATCCTCTGACCTATTCGAAAGCTATCATGAGTAATGACTCTAACAAATGGTTAGAAGCTATGAAATCCGAAATAGACTCTATGTTATACCAACCAAGTATGGACTTTGGTTGATGCACCAGAAGGTGTAAACTCTATAGGTTGCAAATGGGTCTATAAGAAGAAGATTGGAGCAGATGGCCAAGTAGAACCTACAAGGCTAGATTGGTGGCAAAAGGTTTCAGGCAAAAAGCAAGGAATTGACTATGATGAAACTTTTTTCACCAGTTTGCCATGCTTAAATCTATTCGGATTTTGCTTTGCAATAGCTGCATACTATGGATTATGAAATTTGGCAGATGGATGTCAAAACCGCCTTCCTTAATGGTTATCTTGAGGAAGAGGTCTACATGACACAGCCAGAAGGATTTGTCTCAAGTGGGAGAGCAAATCAAGTATGCAAGCTTAAGAGATCCATTTATGGATTAAAGCAAACATCGAGGAGTTGGAACATCCGTTTTGATTAACAACAGTCAAAGAGTTTGGATTTATCAAAAATGTGGATGAACCATGTGTGTACAAGGAAGACTAGTGGGAGTGCCGTTGTCTTCTTAATATTGTATGTAGATGACATACTAATCATTGGAAATGATATTCCAATGTTTACAATCGCGTTCAAGACTTGGCTATCAAAAAGCTTTTCCATGAAAGACTTGGAGAAGCCATCCTATATACTTGGTATAAAGATCTATAGGATAGATCTAAAAGGATGCTAGGCTTGTCCCAGTCTAAGTACATAGATCGTTGTTGAAAAGATTCGCATGGAAGGAAGTAAAAGAGGTTACTTACCTATGAGTCATGGCATACGTCTCTCTAAGAGAGATGTCTCCTAAGGACATCTGAAGAGAGCAATAGAATGAATTCTATTCCCTATGCTTCGGCAGTAGGATCAATTATGTATGCTAGTGGCTATGTACTTAGGGCCTGATGTTTGCTTATGCCTTAGGCATAACAAGCAGATTCCAGGCTAATCCAGGAGAAAATTATTGGATAGCTGTGAAAAATATTCTTAAGTACTTAAGAAGGACTAAAGATATTTTTCTAGTTTATGGAGGATCTGAGTTGAAACTAGAAGAATTTTCTGATTCTAGTTTTCATCAGATCCAGATGATAGCAAGTCCACTTCGGGGTATGTCTTTACCCTAAATGGTGGTGCAGTGAGCTGGAAGAGTTCCAAGCCAGCAAACTGTAGCTGACTCAACTACTGAGGCAGAATACATCGCTGTAAGTGAAGTCGCTAAGAAAGCTGTCTGGATGAAGAAGTTCATCGCCTGAGTTGAAAGTAGTTCCTGAGATTGCTGGACCAGTTTTCAGTTTATTGTGACAACGCTGGAGCTGTTTGCTCAAGCAAAGGAACCAAGATCTCATCACCAAATCCAAGCACATTCTAAGACGCTTTCCACCTCGTTCGAGAGATCGTCGAGAGACAAGACATGGTCATTGAACGAGTAGACACAAAGAACAACTTAGCAGACCCGTTCACTAAAGCTCTACCACAACAGCAGTTCGATCGCCACCTCGATTGTATGGGGATAAAATATAAGAGCGATTGGCTTTAGTGCAAGTGGGAGATTGAAAGAGTAGATGCCCTACAAGCCAATCGCAATATGTATTGCGAAAGGTTTTTTCTTTTTGATTTGTCCAAATCATGTACATGACATTTAAATATGAATAAAGGCGTTATGTTTTATCATATGCTGTTATTATATTTATGATAAACTCCTTAGATTAGGGCAATGGTTTTAAGACTATGATGAGATCATACTAGTGAGACTTAAAAATCCTAAAATCCTAATCTTAAATATTCCCAGTCATTGGTACATTGAGTCGGGGATCAATGAATTACCGGAAAGACTGGCATGTCTTATGTATGCTCGATGTAGAGGATGATTGATCTCACAATCATTTGTGTGGAGACACTAATACAAAGATTGGATGGCTCATTAGAGGAATGAGTTCACTGAATTGACCTACAAAGAAATCTTATGAAGTCTTACTTACATGTCAAAAGATGATTCTCTTAGTGGGAGTTGTGCAACTGATCCTATGAGGAATTAATCAACAAGGAATTAATCACTTCTAGTAAGAGAAGATAGCATCCTATTTATTCTAATCATATGATAATTCAGGAAGCCTTTGATCAAAGCAGAATGAAAATTAGAAAGAGTTTCTAATGTTTCATTATTTGAATTATCATTAAAAGATTGAGAAAAATATGAATATGAAATTGAGTTTGACATATATTCATACTCATATACATATTTGGGATGCAGTTTGATTAAAGGATTGAATTGCATGGTAACTTGCCACTGAAGGATATTTTTGGTATTTTTACCAAATTTCATATTTTTCGGGTAGACATGACACGTTGCTAGACGTCAATCTTGTTTTATAGGTTTGATCAAATTAAAGAGTTTAATTCGATCACCAATTAGAAAGGATTCTAATTGTTAAGTTTGGGTTCGTGCAGTTTGGACTTAAATCGATTAGAAGAGTTCTAATCAAGTTGGGTCAACTTGCACTCACACCTATTGCTGGCTAAGTATGAAACCCAATGGGTCACACACAAGGAAACTTATCAAGGGTCTAATTGGATTAGATCATGTTTGCAAGATAAACATCCTAGCAGGTGTTGCAAACCTTAGCTCCTAATTCGAATTGGATTCGAATCTGATTTGAATTGGATTCGAATCTGATTCGAATTGGATTTGAATCTGATTCTTAATTGATCTAATTTGATTAGATCATATTCTAATATGGGTTAGCCAAGAGTTGGCACCTAATTGGCTTGGTTTGAGTCTAATTGGATTAGATTTAATAAATCATTCAATCTAGACCATTAGATCTTGATCTACCGTTGGATGAAGACATAATGGAGAGTTGGTTTAACCCAATTGGATTGGGTTAGAGGATGGCTACCATAATTGACCATTGGATCTTAATCCCACCATTGGATGAAGACATAATGGGTCAAGTGAATGGCGCCTTGCATTGGAGCCCTTGGATCATCATTATGAAAGATCAAGAGGTGAGGCGTGATGGACATGTGATTAGCATGTGATGTTGACTTGGTCAAAATATGGCACCACATAAAAGGACATATCATTTGATACATCTCCTCACTTGA
>NW_024069814.1:0-28282 GCF_009389715.1 Phoenix dactylifera
TTTATGTATTTCTCAAAATCTAAATTATGATATGCACTTACAATTCCCTCCAAGTAAAACTTCATTTTGATTTTTACTTCCATTCAGTTTTTTCACTCAAAAATAGGCTTTATTAGATATTTCATGTAATCTTCACTTCATAATTTGATTTTATTGATTTAAAAATTTTGTATAACTCATTTTCTTCATAACTTTTCTTAATTTATCATACTCTTTTTAACATATATTTTGGATTATGGAGGTATGGAATATTTAGAAAATTATGCATCTAGCTCATTAATCTATTCAATTGTTTTATTGACCTTGGATGAATAAAGGTTGCTTCATCTTGCAGGAAAATCATTTTAGGGAGTCGAGAACAAGCTCACAAGATAAAAATTCTCGCAGATATTTTATTAAAATTTTCTCTTTCTAGTTATAATGTACTTTGCTCATAAAGATCTGTCTGCCGTGTATTATGTGTATAAGTGCTTGCCCTATTCTATTAGGATCCATTCAATATACTCAAAATGTGGTGTCTTTAAATGCTCATGTAGTCATGATGATGTGTAATATATGTTTTTTTTTCATTAGATTGCTTATGTAATTAGCTGGAAATTACTTTTTCCTAAGATCTTCTATTTTTCGGTTGGGTGAGGATAATTTAGTTTGTTATTTTATTAGTTGGTGCATGCTATTAAAATTGTGACTTTGCTCTAAGTCATTTATGGGGCTTTAGTAGTACCATTATCTTTACGAGCTCCTTTCTATATTTTGAGAGAGGACTATTGAACTTGTTATTTTATTAGTTGGTGCATTCCATAAAATTGTGACTTCGCTCTAAGTCATTTATAAAGCTTTAGTAGTACAATTACCTTTACAAGCTCCTTTCCACATTTTGAGATAATTTTTTTCTAAAATCAAATAGAATCAAGTGAGAAGTTTTTTTTTCTCTTAAAGAAAGATAGTTGTATTTTTTTATGGCTATTGTCTTAGCTTTTCTCGCCACCTAGCAATGGGTGTGCCAGAAAACTTGTTCGCAAGTTCTTGCAACAGAGGGGTAAATCATGGGAGTGATACCAATATTTGAGTAACCGGAAAGAGGATAATCGAAAAGAAGATGATTTGATTAGCCTTGACTTTCAATGAATTTTGCTATCATCGTACCAATTCAATTGATAAGGGTTGTAGAGGTGGGTTGCGGTAAGGGTGTAGTGCTAGGATTTGGTAGAAATCTAAATTGGTGAGAAAGATTACATCCGCAACACATTTCTTATAAGGAGAAGGTATAGATTAATCCATCAATATTGGTGAATCTGTGCTTGTCTGTGGTAACTGTAATGGATGCTGAAAAGCTGCCATACCTAAGAATTAGCTGTAAGAGAGTTTTGAAATTTAAAATGGTTATGAAACCGTTTCTCCCTCATTTAAAACCCATCTTGAATACAATGGAGGCGTTGGGCTCCAATGTTACTCCAGGTGTGAGAGGGAGGAGAGTCCTCTCACTCTCATATAATTCCCTTCTTCATATCCATTGTCTCTTCCTTTCTTTCTTGGTTTTTTTTAATTATTTTTTTCTTTCTTGCTGGTTTTTTCTGCTGAACGGCGAGGGCAGAATAGAAGAGAGGTTGTCTTGTTGTTGGTCTTCTCTTCACCGATTTTTTTCCGTCCTTTGGCTTTGAATCTATTGTGTACGAGCATACAGAAAAGTCCTTGCCGAGTTCAAGAGAATTTGTAGTATTGTGCACGTCTACAAATTCAACGGTCCATTGTATCTTCGAGAGGGATTGCTAGAATCCGGTGTACATAAGGAGGCGAATCTCTTTCAAAGAGAAAATTAAAATATCATCTACGTTTAAACATAGGATAATAACAGACCTATCAAATATTTTCCAATATACACATTTATCGAAGTCACAAATGTAAAAGTGAAGAAATACTTAAGCGACAATTTTGAGATGAAAGATCTAGGGTTAGCTAAAGTAATCTTAGAAATCAGAATCATAAGGACACAAAATGAGATTGTTCTGAGTCAATCTCACTATGTTGAAAAAGTGTTAAAGAAATTTGGGTATGAAAATTGCAAGCCAGTTAGCACCCCATATGATCCTAGTATAAAATTAAAGAAAAATGGTGGGGACAGTGTTTCTCAATTAAAGTATTCTCAATTAATTGGAAGTCTTATGTATTTGGTATAACTGTACTCGACCAAATATCTCCTACGCTGTGGGAAGACTAAGTAAATACACTAATAACCCCGATAAGACACATTGGGATGCAATTGAAAGACTTCTTAAATATTTGAAGGCTACTATTAACTATGGGATATATTATTCTGGTTTTTCCACTATGCTAGAAGGGTATAGTGATGCTAACTGGATCTCTGATTTCGAAGACACTAAGGCTACTATTGGATTTGTTTTTACACTAGGTGGTGGTGCAGTCGCTTGAAAATCTTCCAAGCAGACCCTGATTACAAGATCCACCATAGAGGCTGAGATGATAGCCTTAGAGTTAGCTGGTGGAGAAGTAGATTGGCTTAAGGGTCTGTTATCAGATATTCCCATGATGGATAAGCCTATTCCTGCTATTCTAATTAACTGTGATAATCAGGCGACTATAGCAAAAGTGAAAAGTAAAAATCACAATTCAAAGTCGTCTAGACACATCGAGCTTCGATATAAAATTTTAAGGAAGCTCACCTCTACTGAAGTTATAACTTTAAGTTATAATAAATCAGTAGAGAACTTGGCAGATCATCTGACCAAGGGCCTGTCGAGAGGACAAGTTCAATATGCTTCAAGGGGGATGGGTTTAAAGCCTATTTTTAAGTCACCATCAGCGGCAACCCAACCTATTTGACTGGTAGAGGTGGGCATTGGGCCGGGCCGCCCATGGCCCGGCACAGCCTGGCACGAAGCGGGCCGTGCCAGGCATGGCCCGGCACAGCCCGGTATGAAGCGGGCCGTGCCAGGCATGGCCCGCTTGCTACAGTAACGGGCTGTGTTAGGCACGGCTCATAAAAGGGGGCCAAGCTGGGTTAAGGATTTTTGACCCGCGGGCCGAGCCCGGCACGGCCCATAAGAGCCGGGCTGGCACGATTCGTGGGCCAAGCACAGCACGGCCCGAGGGCCAGCCCGGAACGGCCCATAAGGGCCTGAACCGAGCCCGACAGGGCCCACAAGGAGGAATTGAGTAGAGGACCAGAGGTAGAGCCGAGATTTGTGAGCTTCCTTTTGTGCTCTCAACAAGAAGTGACCTTCTCTTTCTTTTGTACTTCTAACGTCTCAACAAGAACCACCTCTTGTATAGTACTTGAACACTTGCTAAATGCAAACTAAAAATTAAATTGCTAGAAGCCTAGAGCACTTGCTAAATATTGCTAGAAGAGAGAAATAGTAGTAGTAGAGAAGGAGAGAAGAGTTGGTTTGGTGTGGTGAGAATGAGGAAGGAAAGAGGTATTTATAGGACTCCATTTTTTCCCCAAAATACCCCTCAAATTAGCCGTTTTATGACTGTTGGGAGAGGCAAAATGGGTAAAAAGCCACAAATAGCCGTTATGGGCCAAAAAAATAGTCGTTATGGGCCACCCATAACAGCTATTTTTTTTTGGACAGACGGGTCGTGCCAGGCACGGCCCGTGCCGGGCCCGGCATGGCCCGCCACCCCACGGGCCTAAGGCCATGCCGAGCTTAGCCTTTAGGTTAAGGAAGCCGTGCCAGGCACAGCCCGTTTAGTAACAGGCCGGACCAGGCATAGCCCGTTTGGTCTGTGGCTCGGTGGGCCTGGGCCGGGCCAGGCCCGGCACAGCCCGATGCCCATCTTTACTGACTGGAGATCCCAAGATGTAGGTTCAATGGGACAAAGAAACTGACTGAGTGGCTGGTAGGAGCACCAAATTTAAAGTGAACTCGGTTCACTACCCATCCCCATCTCAACTGCATTAGACAAGATGATGGCATAATGCCTTAATGATATCAAGGCTACTATAGCAGGGTATAGAGATGCAATATTTTCTTGGAGATATCACCGATGTGAGTGGAAATATGGGGCCGCAGTCAAATAGAGAATTAAGGCTTGTTCTCTAAGAGACACTTACAAAACAAGATATATGTGCACAGCCATAATGCGCTACCCCGATGGAACTCACATGCAGGGTCTGGAGGAAAAATATCCCGCAAAATCCGATAAAAACGGATGCCAGGTCAGAAAATCAGTTTTAAAATTTTATCTATTTATTTATAACAGGTATAAATAAATAACATAACTATATTATGTTTACCATACCTCGATCCCGCAGCGGAAGATGGTCGAGGTACTCTGGAACAGAATCTGGTACAGGGTCAAGTGCTGGATCAGATACTAGATCGGATGCTAGATCTGGTACTGGATCGGGAACTGGATCTCGAATTGGATCTGGTGCCGGATCTGGCACTGGTGGATCTGGTGCTATGCGAGGCCCGAATGTACGGACTCTCTACTTCACACGCACGCCAAGAAATGCAGGAAGGTAGGATGATGTCTGTATAGTGCAAAAACCCTTTTGCAAATAAACCCCTGGAAGAAAAGAATTTCAAAAATTCTTTCTTCCTTTTTTTTTTCTTTTTCTTTCTTTTCCTCTTTCTTCCCGTTTCCTTTTCTCTCTTTTACAGGCTACTCAAAAGATCATGAATCTCCCCTCTCCCCAAATAAAATCTCTAGCTATCAAATGAAGAGAACCCCAGCCTATTTATAGGCAAAGAAAAGGCTGAACCAGGAAAGAGAAAACGCCAAACGATTCATGATTTAATTAAATTTTTGAACCGTTTGATTTCATTTAAATCAGCACTACATTAAAGAGTTTTGAAAACCGAAGAGACACGTCCCTTCGGATCTTCAAATGGTTGCAGGATGAGGAAGATCAAGCGGTTAATTTATGTGTTCGGAAGAAGGGAAAAAACGTGGTTCACGGGAGAACGTTTCAGCAGAAAAAGTGGTTCACAGGCTTATGTGGACCGAAGAAGAAATACAGGAAACGAGTCAATTAATTCAGGAGGGCATCTAAGTAAATTCCCAATTCAAATTGACTTTTCTTAAATGGGTTAATTCAAATGGGCTGAATTAAAATGGGCTTGGGTCCATTATTGGTTCTAAACCAAATTGAAGACCAATTTGAAAGATTTTGGATCCGAAAAAATTCCACATGAATCTGATTCATGTGAACTCCAATTAGTTCAATTTTCAGATCAATCCGAGTCACACTTGGACTAGAATAAATATGGAATAAATCATCATAAAGCCCAATTACATTTATTTGAATCCAATTCAAAACCATACTCAACAAATGAGCCCAAATCAATTTCAATTACATTAATTGAAACTTGATTAAGCCAGAATACAGACATAATCAAATACACATCCATGAAATTCAGTATGTACCTCATGTTCAGTGCTAGCTGAACATAGACAAAACCAAATCTCACATGACCCACAATTTAATTCTCAATTAAATTGGATCAAGTCCTTCCTACTTAACTTGACTTATGTGCGTGACTCCGATAGGTTCGAACACTAAGCCGGTAGTACATGAACCATTTCATGCACTAATCGAGGTGACCATCTAGCAATGATACCCGACGTCCGGATAGGTCGAATATGCAAAGCAACATTCAAGAACCCATTCATATGGTTACCGCATAATTCATCCTTTTGACCAACGATGCTCAAGATGACCTAAAGTGAACCGTCACACTTTGGTCCGGTCATCCATATTGTATTTCAATTAATTAAATTCAAGTGACCAATCACTTGGTTTACCCTGGCCAAGGTTTTACTAAATTGAAACACAGCGAAACATCAACTCCTATAATCTGGAGCGGTCAATCCCTTCTTGACTCATACACAGACTTCGCGAGTACTTGACTGCACCCAGCAACTTTTCAATATCTGAATTAGAAATTCAGATCGTTCAGTGCCAAAGTACAGTGAGTTGCTTGCAAGTCACCGTGATAGTCTCAGGTCTAAGGGATACTTATGCCCATATGCTTTGTGAGCTAACTCCTGACAGTGGAGTGCTCAATAGGTGAGTCACTGTTCAGCGACGATGTACTCCTACATCTCACCTATATGCCATACCAGTGTCTCCACACTCCTTGGTTAAGAGGACAACCAACTAAATGGCATACAACGACCTATACTTGACATAGCTATTGTCCAATTAATAGCTTGTCAATCGGTCGCGAACCAATTTAAGGACTAAATGATAAAACCTCCTTTATCCACTAAATTAGTCCTAAGGACTTCATCACAATACACAGGAGTTCCTATTTGAAGATGCAACACTTGTGATGAAAAGAATGCCAGAATAGATTTTATTATTCATTAAATAAAACATATACATTATTCTTACAATAAAAATTGGCTTTGGGACACAATTCCTAACAACTTCCACTTGAACTAAAGCCAATTTGTACAGTATCTAATACCCATCTTCGATTTGTGATAATCGAACTCCTTTACAGAAAGGGCTTTAGTGAATGGGTCAGCTAGATTCTCCTTTCCATCGATCTTTTGAAGATTGACGTCACCTCGTTCCATGATCTCTCGCACAAGGTGGTAGCGACGCAGAATGTGCTTGGTTCTATGGTGGGACTTTGGCTCCTTTGCTTGTGCAATGGCTCCAGTATTGTCACAATACAAAAGAACTGGACCGTTGATTGAGGGAGCAACACCAAGTTGATTTACAAACTTCTTGATCCAAACAGCTTCCTTTGCCGCATCTGATGCAGCAACATACTCTGCTTCGCATACAGAATCGGCTACTGAAAGCTGCTTGGAACTTTTCCAGCAGACTGCTCCTCCATTCAGGGTAAACACAAATCCTGACATGATGACCCAAAGATTGACTTAAAGATTGATTTTGATGATCACAAAACCTTGAAGTATAAATACTAATGTTTGTGTTGCAAGGAGAAAGATATTTATTTTGCAAGGAACATAGCAAGTTGGAAGAATACAAGAAGGCCTCCAAAGTTCTCAAGAAAAGTTGGAAGAAAGCTACAATTCATTGGCCCAAGTTTCAAGTTCAAAGAATTCAAGTCGAAGGAGCAAATTTAAAGAAAAATTCAAAAGAATAGTCCTCGAGTCGACTCCTGGAAGTTTAGAGTCGACTCTGGCACTCTAGAGTTTCAAGAAACAGTTCTCGAGTCGACTCCGATACTCTACGAGTCGACTCCGACTGAGAACAAACAAAAAGACAGAGAGTTAATTTTCAGCGCTACAGTGATCTCGAGTCGACTCCAACTTCAGCGGAGTCGACTCCCAGCTACAGTGCCGGCAGACTACTATTCACAGGTCGACTCTTGTTTCAGCCGAGTCGACTTCTACTTCAGCCGAGTCGACTCGAGCACGCTGGGAGGCATAACGGCTAGTTTTTTCTTGATTCCAACGGCTCTATTTTTATCTCTAACGGCTAGATTTTTGTTAGGACTCCCTCTAAAGCTATAAAATCAAGAGGAGAGCTAGGGGAGAAGGTATGGAAGTGGGAGAAAACATTTAGGAAAGATATTTGAAAGAGATTACAAGAAAAATCTCCCATAAGCACAAAAGGGCCATTCAAAGTAAAATAGAGAGAAGAAGAGCATCCAAGTGAATCCCAAAGCTTCCTCTCCATCCGTGTGCTGCCTCGGAGATCCTCTACTTCGTGCAAAATCAGAAGAGGGGCAAGTGAAGAAGAAGCCGAGTTCCTCCATCTACAAATTAGTTTGAGGGCTTCTTCCCTTTACTTTACTTGTTTATATTTGCTATATTCGCTTATTTGAGAAGCTTGTACTTGATTTAAACTCTTGCTCTAAATATCTTGTAACTTGATTCAATCAAGGGATTGAATCAAGGGGTTAAGATTTGTTGGTGAGCCAAAGAGAAAAACCAACGTTGTAAGGTTGTGGTTGGTGAGCCTTTGGGGAAAACCAACCGGGTTGATTGTGAACCCGGAAAACAATCATTGTAAGGTTGTGGTTGGTGAGCCTTTGGGAAAACCAACTGGGTTGGATTGTGAGCCCGTGAAAACAATCGGTTGGTTCTAGTCGGTGAGCCTGTGAAAACCGACCGAGTTCGTTGTGATCTCGCAAAACAACAAGTTAGGTTGTGAGCTTGTAAAACAACCGACTGTAATCTAAGGGATTATAGTGAAATTCCCAAGAGGTCTTGGGGAGTGGATGTAGGTGCTGGGGTACACCGAACCACTATACATCTTTGCGTTTGTGATGCCTTATCTCTTGTATTTCATGCCTTCCATTCATGCTTGATTGTGTAATATCTCTAGCTATGTTTTCTGTAGAGTTATAAGTGATTTGCTTAGCTTCCACTCCATTCTTACCATACACATAGATTAAAATTGATCATACAACTATAAGTTAATTTTAGATCAATTGCACCCTAAAGCCATAGTATAATTGCTCTAGCTTAATCTTCCACTGCTTTACTTGTAATTGCCTAAAGATTAAGTAAATAACATCTTATTATTCCGCTGCATTCTATTCAAAGTAAAAATTAGAAAACTTAATTTTTAGAAAACCCAATTCACCCCCCCTCTTGGGTTGTCACCTTGGGCAACAAGTGGTATCAGAGCAGGTGCTCAAGATTAATTGTTGATCTCACGATCAAGAGCCAAAGATCATGACAACTCAAATAGATAGTTTTCTAGAAGAGGGACAGTTAATTGATAGACCTCCACTGTTTAATGGCATAAACTACACATATTGGAAAGCACGCATGCGCATTTTTATTCAATCACAAAACTATTATTTATGAAAAATCATAATAAATGACCTTCACTCACTCTCTCAAACTATTAATGAAAAGGACTTAGCACAATTGAATGCTAATGCTATGAACATATTATATTGTGCTATTCATGAAACGAAGTTTAATGAAATTTCTGCATGCTTATCTGCTAAGGAGATCTGGGATACTTTAGAAAATATTTATGATAAATCTCAGATTAGCTCACATGTGCTTCAATTACATACTAACAATGAGACTGCAGAAAAAGGTGTTGAATCTCCCACCTCAGCCGAGTCGACTCCCAGTTTGTCCGAGTTGACTCCTAGAGAAGAACAGTCTGAAAGGCAGAGACACAGTCTTGAAGACCCTGTGAACGAGTCGACTCCAAGTATTTCCGAGTCGACTCCCAAGTTAGCCGAGTCGACTCCAACAAGGCCCGAGTCGACTCCGAGGCAGAACAGTTCAAAAGACAGAGAATCATCTTTTAGGCCTCTGAGAACGAGACGTCTCCCGAAGATCTCGAGTCGACTCTCAAGTCAGTCGAGTCGACTCCAAGTAAACTCGAGTCGACTCGAGGAAGAAAGAACAACAAAAAAATTCAAAAGCTTCCTAAAGACAAAGAAGAAGAGGAAGCAAGAAGAAAGAAAGAAAGAGATAAAAAGAAAGAGAGTGTTGACCAAGGAAGAGTCAAGCAAGGAAATAAAAGCTAGGAGCAACAATGATGATATTAGCTCCAAGGAACTACAAGAGGTAACTAACTTTTGCTTTATGGCACAAGAAGATAAGGTAAAATCTGAATCTAATTTTACACCAAATGAATTTTATGAAGAATTTTCTTATGATGAACTTTTAAATGCTTTTCATGATTTGTATGGTGAATGTAGAAAATTAGCTATGAAAAATAAAAATCTTAAAAAGCTAAATTTGGAAATTTCAAAAGAAAGAAATTCTATTGCTGAAATACAAGACAAACTAAATTCTGAAAATAAAAGCTTAAGGTCATTTTCAGAAGAATTGATTCAAAAAAATCATAGCTTAATTAAAGAAAATCAAAACTTAAGTAAAGAAATTAATCAATTAAAATCTTTTATTAATAAATTCACCGTAAGTTCAGAATGATTAAAAATGATGTTTGAAAGCCAATATGTTGCTTATGATAAATCAAAACTTGGCTTGACTCCTTTACTTAACAATAAATCTCTAGAGAAAAAGGTTATCAATTCACCAAGCAAACCATTAAATAAGATAACTTATTTCAAACATGAAAAGAATGAGCATAACAACTTTTCCCATCGTTCTAACACAATTAAATCAAATGGCAAAGTTATTACTATTAAACAGATTTGGGTTCCAAAAGGAACCATATGTCCTAACTCTGAAGGACCCAAGCAAGCTTGGGTACCCAAAATGAAAATATGAGGATGTAGACATAGGTGTGCCAAGATACCCATGGAACAAAAGAAACTTAAAATATACTTATGAAAAGTAATTTAAAAAAATAATAATAATGAAATCAGTAATCCTTGCATCTCATCATTATTTTTGCTTTAGTATTTGATATGAATTGCAAGTATTGATCAATTTTGTGATATAGAAAATACTTTTGGAAATATAATCAAATCACTTCATTTTATAGTATGCTTTACTCACTATTGGATAAATTGCTAAATGATTAATCAATTTATTAAGAATAAAATTATGAATTCTCTATATGCTTGATTGAGAGTTTTTATCCATGGCATTATTGTTTATTGATCATAGACATAAGAATATGTGCTTAATATGCTCTTAAAAAATTATATATTATGCATTATAAATACTAATATTAAAGTTTTTTTTTGGGCATATAAAATTATCTTATGCTAGTATGGATTTAATTTCAAAAGACCTTGTCATTGGCTTACTTAGATTATCTTCTGAAAGGTCAAAGTTTGCTATGCATGTTAAATAAGGAAACAAACAAAAATCGATTTCTAAATCTAATGATGTTGTTTCCAACACTAAATTTTCAAAAGCTTACACTGGCTTTGTTCTTGGCACGTAAATTGAAATATTTTCTGCATTGGCACAAACTCACAAAAAGGCTTCAAATGAAAAGGGTTTGCAAACTATGAAAATAAAGAAGTATCAAGGCACAGTGTTGAAAACCAAAATCCTGATAAAGTTTATACAGGAAATAATATTAAATTCAATTATTTCAGCACCAAGGACACCATAAGTAAAATAGTGTTAATGGAACTCTTGAAGAAATGAAAAAGACAATGGTGTATGATAGTCTACTTAAATGATTTTTGTTAAAAGCTATCATCACTGCTTGTCATTGTGGAGTGATTGATTAAAACCCCGTTTGATTTTGATGAGCTCAAAGCATTTGAGTATATCGTGTGATTACTAATGAATTCAATTGAGTGTTTCAGTGAAAATCCTGCTCAGTGTCTCTAGACTTGGTTCATAACCTTTTGGATAAGTTAAGAACTCTGCATGAACCAATGTCTGAGATTCGAGTCGACTCCCGAGTTTCACGAGTCGACTCCAAGCGTATCAAGGTCACTGGCACGAGCTCGAGTCGACTCCTAATCAGTATGAGTCGACTCCGACTGAAAACAGACAGAAGGATAAAAGAGCAGTTTTTCAGATCTTAGATTCGAGTCGACTCCAGTGGAACGCGAGCCGACTCCCAGCGGTACACAAAGAAAAAGTCAGAGAGCGTTTTATGGACTCTGAGATTCGAGTCGACTCCCGCAGTACGCGAGTCGACTCCAAGACTGTGCGACCATCGACAGACAGAAAACCATGTTACTGCCTCTGAGATTCGAGTCGACTCCCAGACAGCTCGAGTCGACTCCAAGACAAGCTTCACGTCAAAAGGCAGAAGACCAACTTTCGGAAACTGAGAGCCGAGTCGACTCCAAGAAAGTTCGAGTCGACTCCAAAACTGGATGAGCCAAAAGTCAGAGAATCGGGAGTTCGGGCTCTGAGATTCGAGTCGACTCCCAGACAGCTCGAGTCGACTCCAAGACAAGCTTCACGTCAAAAGGCAGAAGACCAACTTTCGGAAACTGAGAGCCGAGTCGACTCCAAGAAAGTTCGAGTCGACTCCAAGACTGGATGAGCCAAAAGTCAGAGAATCGGGAGTTCGGGCTCTGAGATTCGAGTCGACTCCCAAGATAGACGAGTCGACTCGAGTGGACAAAATTCAAATTTGGGTCCACGGACTTCAGAGGATGAGCAGACTCCAAAATTGCCAGGTCAGCGCCAGAAGTTGGCGAGTCGACTCCGGGTCAAGACGAGTCGACTCCCAGTCAAGACGGCAACTTTAATTCAAACTTGGAACAGTTGCCGAGTCGACTCCGGAAAAGCTCGAGTCGACTCCTGCTACAGCCGAGTCGACTCCTGATCGCGCGAGTCGACTCCAACCCACCAACGGTCACATTGTCAGGCTGCGCAGAGTGTGCAGAACAGCCAGAAAAAGTAGAGTAACGGCTAGTTTCCGTGGGGGTTGGCTTAAATAGCCACAGAAGACTGTAGCAAGACAGAGAATACACATTCCACTCCAAGCATTCGAGTTTTCAAGCTTTGCAAGTGCTCTTAAACGAGAAAAAGGGGAGATCTGCATTTACTGCTCCACCAACATCTTCCCAGCATTCAAAGCTTCCTCCTCCTGCTTTCAAGTCGACCACTCTTTCAAGAGGAGACCGGAGTTCCAGAAGCCACACCTCTTCACCATCTTAAAAGCGTTTGAGGGCTTCTAACTCCTTTACGATTATATTGTTTTAAATCTGCTTTTTGAGAAGCTATTTTCTGTTTTCTTCCATCTCGTGTATTTACTTGATTCAATCAGGGGATTGAATCAAGGGGTTCAAGGTTGGTTGGTGAGCCGGTTTTAAAACCAACGTGTGTAAGGGTTTGATTGTGAGCCCGGGAAAACAATCGGTGACGGTTCTAGTCGGTGAGCCTGGAAAAACCGACCGAGTTCGTTGTGAGCTCGTAAAACAACAAGTTTGGTTGTGAGCTTGCAAAACAACCGGCTGTAATCCAAAGGGGGTTATAGTGAATTCCCAAGAGAAACTTGGGGAGTGGACGTAGGAGCAAGGGATAGCTCCGAACCACTATAAAACTTGTGTTTGTGATTGATTGTCTCTCCCTCTTCTCATTTCATATTACTCACAGCACATAGTAATTAATTAAATAACTTGCAATAGTTTTTAATTAATCATCCATAACGTTTTAAATTATCTAAATTATTTTAAAACCCAATTCACCCCCCCCTCTTGGGTTGTCTATCTGGGCAACAAGTGGTATCAGAGCCAAAAACTCTTCCACTCAAGAGTTAAAAGATCAAAATGACAACCCCATTTGGATCTTCTCACATTGAGGGTCAGTCCACCCAAAGACCCCCTTTCTTCAATGGATCTGACTACTCATATTGGAAGACTAGGATGAGAATATTCATCCAATCCCAAGACTATGAGATGTGGACCATTGTAGTAAATGGCCCATACATCCCGTCCATATATATAGATGGTGTCAAGGTACCCAAACTAGAAAAGGATTGGGATGAACATGACATGAGGAAGGCACAACTAAACTCTAAGGCTATGAACGTGTTTTATTGTACCTTAGACCGAAATGAATTCAATAGGGTCTCTACTTGCAACTCTGCAAAAGAGATCTGGGATAGGCTTGAAGTGACCCATGAGGGCACAAATCAAGTTAAAGAATCCAAAATTAATATATTGGTTCATAAGTATGAACTATTTAAAATGGATTCTAATGAGACAATCACTAGTATGTTCACTAGGTTTACTGACATTGTCAATGGCCTAAAAAGCCTTGGCAAGAGTTATACTAACAGTGATCTTGTCAGGAAAATCCTTCGGTGTCTACCAAGGTCTTGGGAAGCTAAAGTGACGGCGATCCAAGAAGCTAAAGACTTGAACAAGCTTCCACTTGAAGAGCTCCTTGGATCCCTGATGACTCACGAGCTCACCATGAAACAACACAACGAGGAAGAGTCTTCCCATAAGAAAAAGGTAATAGCTTTAAAATCTACTTCTTCTAACAAGGACTTATCTTGCAGCAGCAGCAGTGAAGAAGAAGAAGATGAGGAAGATGGTGGTGAGGCTCTTCTTGTGCGCAAATTCAAGAAATTCATCAACCACAAGAAGTCTTATCATCAAAGGAGAGGGCCCTCAAATTTCTACCGGAAGGACAAAGGTAAGGAAAGAGAAAACGAGGGGATTGGGTGTTACGAGTGCAAGAAGCCGGGTCACATAAGAGCTGAATGCCCCTTACTGAAGAAGGGGAGTAAGTACAAGAAGAAGAAAGCTCTTGTCACTACACTATCTGACTCCGACTCATCATCCTCCTCATCTGACGAGGAACAAGAAGAAAAGGCCAATTTCTGCTTCATGGCCAACGAAGACGAGGTAACTTCCGATACGCATTCCGATTTTTTTTTTGATGAACTTTATGATGCATTTAATGAACTGATGGTAGAATATAAGGCCATAAATCTTAAGAATAAAGAACTAAAATTAGCTAATCAATCATACTTACATAAATACGATAAATTAGTTAAGGATAAGGATTTAATCACCAAAGAAAATATAGAACTTAAAACAAGTAATCAACTATTAACTCAAAAGACTAACACCTTAACTAAAGAAAATGAAAAACTAACTAAGGAATTTTCAGAATTTAAAAAATGTAAACAAACCTTAGATAAGGATCTCACTAAAGAACTTAATGATCTAAAAGCCGAAAAACAAACAATAACCAAAGAACTTAACAAATATAAACCCATAGTTGAAAAATTCACATATAGCTCTGAAAAATTAAACATGATACTAAATAGTCAACGTGCGGTATTTAATAAAGCGGGTTTAGGGTATAAACCAAGGAATAAGCAAAAACTTCTTAGTAACTTCTTTGTTAAAGCTGGGGAAACAAAAACTAAGAAAATAACCTGCTTTTGTTGTGGTACAATAGGTCATAAAGCAAATGTATGTAATTTTAGGAAAAGTAAAACTAAAAGAAAAATTAAAAGGGTATGGATTCCAAAAGGAACCAACTTGACTAACCATGAAGGACCCAAGAAAACTTGGGTACCTAAGATGACATGATTTGCTTGTGTAGGAGTGTCTTGCAGCCAAGGTCAACAAAAATTGCTGGTATTTGGATAGTGGCTGCTCAAGGCACATGACGGGTGATAAAGATCAATTTTTCACCCTTGAAGCTAAGAAGGGAGGTGCTGTGACTTTTGGAGACAACAACCAAGGTCACATCATTGGTATTGGTAAAGTTCAAATCACCCCTTCTACTTTTATAGATAATGTTAGATATGTTGATGGTCTTAAGCATAACTTGTTAAGCATTAGTCAATTATGTGATAAAGGATATGATGTTATGTTTAAACCATCACTATGCATTATAACAAATCCTAATGATCATAGCTTAGTTTTTAAAGGGATTAGACATGGAAATGTATATGTGGTAGACCTAGAAGATCTAGCAAAACATAACCAATGTTTAGTTGTTAATGAAACTAAAGAAAGTGATGCTAGTTGGTTATGGCACCGTAAGTTAGGTCATGCAAGCATGGACACAATAACTAAACTTGTTAAAAGAGATTCCGTGATAGGTTTGCCAAAATTAAAATTTGAAAAGAACAAAATTTGTGAAGCATGTCAATTTGGCAAACAATCTAGGAACTCATTTAAATCTATAAAATGTGTCTCTACCTCTAGGCCATTAGAACTATTACATATGGACTTATTTGGTCCAACTAGAATAACAAGCCTAGGTGGAAATAAATATGGTCTAGTTATAGTAGATGATTACTCTAGGTACACATGGGTCATGTTTCTAGCGCATAAGGATCAAGCATTTTCTATGTTTAAGAAGTTCCATAAGGAAGTAACAAATGCTAGAGAATCCTCAGTTATAGCTATTAGAAGTGACCATGGTACCGAATTCGAAAATCAATTATTTGATGAATTTTGTAGTAAAAAGGGGATAACCCATAATTTCTCAGCACCTAGGACACCACAACAAAATGGAGTTGTGGAAAGGAAAAATAGAACACTAGAGGAAATGGCTAGAACAATGTTATGTGAAAGTAACCTCCCTAAGTACTTTTGGGGAGAAGCCATTAATACTTCTTGCCATATATTAAATAGAGTTCTATTAAGACCCATCATAAAGAAAACACCATATGAACTGTGGAAAAACAGAAAACCAAAGGTTAACTATTTTCATGTTTTTGGATGTAGGTGTTTTGTACATAATAATGGGAAAGATAATCTAGGGAAATTTGATCCTAAATCTGATGAAGGAATATTCTTAGGTTATTCTACAACTAGTAAAGCCTATAGAGTCTTTAATAAAAGAACCCTAGTTATAGAAGAATCTATACATGTAGTTTTTGATGACTCTAGTGACATCTCATCTAGTAAGAAGGTTAATTTTGATGATGATATTGAAATACTTGAAGAAAAGATAGATGAGATGGGATTACAAGATGATCAAAAGTTGATTGAAGGAGAATCATCAAACCAAGAGCCTATAGCGGATCATGGGTTAACAAAAGCTTGGAGGTATGCTCATGGGCATCCTAAGGAACTAATTCTAGATGATCCATCACAACCGGTTAGGACTAGAGCATCCCTTAGGAATTTGAATAATCATCTAGCCTTTGTTTCACACTTTGAGCCCAAACATATAGAAGAAGCCGAAAATGATGTAAATTGGATAAATGCAATGCAAGAAGAACTAAACCAATTTACTAGAAACAAAGTGTGGGAACTAGTAGAGAGACCTTCTGAATATCCAATTATAGGTACAAAATGGATATATAAAAATAAGCTAGATGAAAATGGAATTGTTATAAGGAATAAGGCTAGACTAGTAGCAAAGGGTTATAATCAAGAAGAAGGTATAGACTTTGATGAAACCTTTGCTCCCGTAGCTAGACTTGAGGCTATTAGACTATTATTAGCATATGCATGCTCTAAGGATTTCAAACTATTTCAAATGGATGTAAAGAGTGCATTTTAAATGGGTATATTAATGAGGAGGTGTATGTAGAACAACCTCCTGGTTTTGAAAACCATCAATACCCTAATCATGTGTATAAACTAAACAAAGCACTTTATGGGTTAAAACAAGCACCTAGAGCATGGTATGAGAGACTTAGTAAATTCCTATTAGAACATGAATTCTCTAGGGGAAATGTAGACACAACATTATTTCTGAAAAAGCAAAATAAGGATATGTTATTAGTACAGATTTATGTTGATGATATCATTTTTGGTGCTACTAACAATCGCCTCTGCGAAGAGTTTGCTGATTTGATGCAGAGTGAGTTTGAGATGAGCATGATGGGAGAGCTGAACTACTTCCTCGGGCTTCAAATCAAACAATCTGAAGAAGGCATCTTCATCAATCAAGCAAAATATATCAAGGAGATGCTCAAGAAGTTTGATATGGAGGGAAACAAATCAATCAGCACCCCCATGAGCTCATCATGTAAGTTAGACCAAGATGAATCAGGTAAATCCGTCGATCAAAAACTTTATAGAGGTATGATAGGTTCTTTACTGTATCTTACTGCAAGTAGACCTGATATTATGTTTAGTGTGTGCATGTGTGCTAGATATCAGGCTAATCCTAAAGAATCACACCTAGCTGCAGTTAAAAGAATCTTTAAATACTTAATAGGAACTAAGAACATAGGACTGTGGTACTCTAAAGAATCTAGTCTAAACTTAATAGGGTACACAGATTCAGACTTCGCTGGATGTAAACTTGATAGAAAAAGTACCAGCGGGTCTTGTCAATTTCTAGGAGAAAACCTAATCTCATGGTTTAGCAAGAAACAAAACTCGGTTGCATTATCCACTGCAGAAGCTGAATATGTTGCAGCCGGGAGTTGCTGTGCACAAATCTTATGGATTAAACAACAATTAGAAGATTATGGCATTAAACAAGATGCAATCCCCATTAATTGTGATAACACAAGTGCCATAAATCTAACTAAAAATCCAATTCAACACTCAAGAACTAAACACATTGAGATAAGACATCACTTCATAAGAGATCATGTATTGAATGGTGATGTGTCACTCCACTTTGTGTGTACTGATAATCAATTAGCAGATATTTTCACAAAACCCCTAAGTGAAGAGAGGTTTAGTGTGCTTAGAAGGGGATTAGGAGTGATTGATCCATCCTAGTGGGAGTTTCCACTAGATTAATTGATTTTGATGAGGTTAAAATAGAGTTTCTATTCAATGATCATCAAATCAGTCCTTAATTAGGTGATTTTCCCTCATTTGGCACGGCTATAGCATGATTTTTAAATACGTGCCAAGGTTAGAGACGACTCGAGTAAGGTTCAGAGCCGGCTCCTAAGGGGGAGTCGACTCGCAGTCGGGATCCGACTTTTTAACCCTAGGTTTGTCGTTTCGCAAACACTTTTCCTCAAGCCGCCACTGTTCACAAAGCCCTAGAGCCGACTCCTAGGTCATCCCCGATCGTCTCCTAGGCCTTCTCCCGTCGATTCTTCGCCGGACATTGAGTTTCCGTCCGTTCCTAGGTCATTTCCGGTCCGTCCCGAGCTTCCTCTGTCCGTCCTTCATCGTCCTCAAGGTATTTTCTTCCCGTTTAGGTCAAGATGCCTCGTAAGGCCGTCGTTAGGAAGAGGTCCCGTCCCGCGGCCGTTCCCGAGCGGCGCTCCAAGGCGCGGCATGATCCCGCGAGGCAACCACCTCCGGATCGTTCCCCGCCTAGGGTGGTTCATGTTAGACCATTGGCCGGGAAGGCCGTTTCCACCGGGAGGTATGTCGATTTCGACTTCCTCTCCCGGGAAGGATTCACCATAGGCGATAGGCTTAGAGCCCAGGGTCTAGAGTACTTCCTCACCTTGGACCTTCCCACCTATCCTGGCCTAGTTCAAGAGTTCTACAGTACCGTCCATCGGGGAGATGGAGGTATTGAGGGCACCGTATTAGGTGTCCCATTACGTGTCACGGAGGATCTCATTGCCCATATCCTCCACCTTCCATTAGTAGGGGTAGCTCCTGCACATCCTGAGGATAGATTTGAGGCCCTTACGATCGTCTTAGGGCAGCCACCTCAGTCCCCCCTAGATGAAGTATCTGCTAGCTCACTTCCTATTGAAGTGAGAATCCTTTTGAGCATTTTGTCCAGGTCCATCTTCCCTAAGACAGGGAGATTTGATTTTGTGAATGAGAGGGACCTAGCTATTATGTCTTACATTCTTCAGGACACCCCGGTCAACTTCCCCAAGCTCATTTATAGGTATATGTGTGAGCCCCTGGATAGACCTAGGCTCTCCCTCCCATACGGGATGATATTCACTCTCCTGTTCAGGCAGTACAAAATTTCCATTCCTGAGAGGGAACCCTCTCATGCCTTGCGATGGACTGATCGCTTGGGTACGGGGACCATGCACAGGATGGAATTTCGGAAGAAAGACGGGATCTGGGTTAGGAAGTCCACTCTCACTGCTCAGACCACCAGACCATCACCCAGTCCTGAGCCAGATTTTGACTACCCAGACTCCCCAGACCATCCAGACCTTCCATCCACTCCTCCTGCTCCTACTACCTCTACCGGACCTTCCTCCTCAGCTCCACCACCTATGGAGGTCCGTATTGATCCAGAGCAGCTCCGGGAGCTGCGGCAGGAGATCGTCCGAGATTTGAGAGACGAGCTGCTCCGGGAGCTCCGAGGTTCCGTGCCAGCTCCCACTCCTGCACCCACTCCTGCTCCCACTCCATCCTCTGCATTGGTGCCATCCTTGACCGCCGTAACAGACATGACGGCTAAAGTGCGGGAAGAGATATATAATATGAGGGATTTGATGCAGGCCCAGTTCCGCAACATGAGTAAGATCACGAGCACCACTCGACAGTTTCGAGAGGAGATAGGCCGTGACATGCACACCACCACCGAGGGGGCCGAGCGCTTGTCGAATGTACTCATCGACAAGCTGGATGCACTTCAGACCTCGGTGACTGGGCTTCAGACGTCGGTGACCGAGCTTTCCACTACGCACAGCAGAGCCACCACGTCTATCATCACACAGCTTGGCCATGTGACAGAGGCAGTCGCCCTCCTCATGGAGCAGAGCCGATTGAGAGGAGGAGTCACATCCTCGAGAGGTGGAGATGCATCCTCGAGAGGAGGAGCCACATCCTCGAGAGGAGGAGCTACATCCTCCAGAGGAGGAGATGTATCCTCGAGAGGTGGAGCCACATCCTCGAGGAGGTCATAGATGATTTTGAGTGGTGTTTTGTCTTCTTTTGTATTGTTCTTGCTTTACTTATAGTATGCTCAAATGTATTCATCTTCATATCAATACAATGAGTAGACATCTTATCTTCATTTCTGTGCCAATTGACTGTGCCATTTGATGTTTGATTGTGCCATTTGTGCCATTGATTGTGTGTGAGTGCTTCCTTTTTGATATGATGACAAAAAGGGGGAGAAATATGTATAAAATATGTAAAAAGGGGAGAAATATGGATAAAATATGTAAAAGAACTCTTAAAAACACACACAAATTTGTTCTCAGTGGCTCATTATCTGTCTTTTGGAGCTCCTAATGGAGTAATCTCCAGAATCTATTCAAGGAATATTCGGAGATTAGCTGAATCGTACTCAAGAACAAATTGACGGATTTTCCCTCTAAAAACAAAAATTCAGTTCAAAAATTTCAAAGCATTAAAAGGAAATTCAGAAAATCAAAACTAGTTGAATGCATATGTTGAGGGGGAGAATCTGAATTTTAATCAAGATAAATCATTAATAACATATAAGCCAAACAATTGATTGCATAATATGAAGGCTTATATAATTCCAAATGAAAGGGGGAGCTTTAACTCCGAAATTTAAATGTTTCACACCTTTCAAACTTGGATAAATTAAATTTTTCAGACATTTGAATTCATTTATGGATTTTATTTCATTACTTATTGAGCAATTCATTTTACATATACTCAAAGTTTTGTCATCATCAAAAAGGGGGAGATTGTGGAGTGATTGATTAAAACCCCGTTTGATTTTGATGAGCTCAAAGCATTTGAGTATATCGTGTGATTACTAATGAATTCAATTGAGTGTTTCAGTGAAAATCCTGCTCAGTGTCTCTAGACTTGGTTCATAACCTTTTGGATAAGTTAAGAACTCTGCATGAACCAATGTCTGAGATTCGAGTCGACTCCCGAGTTTCACGAGTCGACTCCAAGCGTATCAAGGTCACTGGCACGAGCTCGAGTCGACTCCTAATCAGTATGAGTCGACTCCGACTGAAAACAGACAGAAGGATAAAAGAGCAGTTTTTTCAGATCTTAGATTCGAGTCGACTCCAGTGGAACGCGAGCCGACTCCCAGCGGTACACAAAGAAAAAGTCAGAGAGCGTTTTATGGACTCTGAGATTCGAGTCGACTCCCGCAGTACGCGAGTCGACTCCAAGACTGTGCGACCATCGACAGACAGAAAACCATGTTACTGCCTCTGAGATTCGAGTCGACTCCCAGACAGCTCGAGTCGACTCCAAGACAAGCTTCACGTCAAAAGGCAGAAGACCAACTTTCGGAAACTGAGAGCCGAGTCGACTCCAAGAAAGTTCGAGTCGACTCCAAAACTGGATGAGCCAAAAGTCAGAGAATCGGGAGTTCGGGCTCTGAGATTCGAGTCGACTCCCAGACAGCTCGAGTCGACTCCAAGACAAGCTTCACGTCAAAAGGCAGAAGACCAACTTTCGAAAACTGAGAGCCGAGTCGACTCCAAGAAAGTTCGAGTCGACTCCAAGACTGGATGAGCCAAAAGTCAGAGAATCGGGAGTTCGGGCTCTGAGATTCGAGTCGACTCCCAAGATAGACGAGTCGACTCGAGTGGACAAAATTCAAATTTGGGTCCACGGACTTCAGAGGATGAGCAGACTCCAAAATTGCCAGGTCAGCGCCAGAAGTTGGCGAGTCGACTCCGGGTCAAGACGAGTCGACTCCCAGTCAAGACGGCAACTTTAATTCAAACTTGGAACAGTTGCCGAGTCGACTCCGGAAAAGCTCGAGTCGACTCCTGCTACAGCCGAGTCGACTCCTGATCGCGCGAGTCGACTCCAACCCACCAACGGTCACATTGTCAGGGCTGCGCAGAGTGTGCAGAACAGCCAGAAAAAGTAGAGTAACGGCTAGTTTTCCGTGGGGGTTGGCTTAAATAGCCACAGAAGACTGTAGCAAGACAGAGAATACACATTCCACTCCAAGCATTCGAGTTTTCAAGCTTTGCAAGTGCTCTTAAACGAGAAAAAGGGGAGATCTGCATTTACTGCTCCACCAACATCTTCCCAGCATTCAAAGCTTCCTCCTCCTGCTTTCAAGTCGACCACTCTTTCAAGAGGAGACCGGAGTTCCAGAAGCCACACCTCTTCACCATCTTAAAAGCGTTTGAGGGCTTCTAACTCCTTTACGATTATATTGTTTTAAATCTGCTTTTTGAGAAGCTATTTTCTGTTTTCTTCCATCTCGTGTATTTACTTGATTCAATCAGGGGATTGAATCAAGGGGTTCAAGGTTGGTTGGTGAGCCGGTTTTAAAACCAACGTGTGTAAGGGTTTGATTGTGAGCCCGGGAAAACAATCGGTGACGGTTCTAGTCGGTGAGCCTGGAAAAACCGACCGAGTTCGTTGTGAGCTCGTAAAACAACAAGTTTGGTTGTGAGCTTGCAAAACAACCGGCTGTAATCCAAAGGGGGTTATAGTGAATTCCCAAGAGAAACTTGGGGAGTGGACGTAGGAGCAAGGGATAGCTCCGAACCACTATAAAACTTGTGTTTGTGATTGATTGTCTCTCCCTCTTCTCATTTCATATTACTCACAGCACATAGTAATTAATTAAATAACTTGCAATAGTTTTTAATTAATCATCCATAACGTTTTAAATTATCTAAATTATTTTAAAACCCAATTCACCCCCCCCTCTTGGGTTGTCTATCTGGGCAACAGTCATACATATGATTTCTATTATATCTATTCTTGATGAAAACTCCTTTTGATCTTCTGAAAAATAGAAAATAAACTATTGCATATCTTTCATATTTTTCAGTCGTACATGTTATGCTTGATATGTTCTTATGAAAATAATGCCAAATCTGATAGAAATATGTCTATCCTTGGATATCATTCATCAAGCAATGCATATAGAATATTCAATGAAAAGATTTTAGTTGCAGAAATATCAAGTCATTTTATTCTTTATGAGACTAATGATTTATTATCAAGATACTAAAATCAAATTATATATGGTTAATCTTTTACATATAACAATCTGAAAACATGTTAATAATTAGAACCAAATTGAGTTTTTCAGAAATGCACTTAATGAAGAAAAATTGATGACTACTAAAAGACTAAATCAAGAAAAGATGAAATAGATCTTGATGAAATTCTTGCATGATTAGAAGTAAAGATCACCATTATCATTTGCTTGCTTTATGAGCTTTATATTCTATCAAATGAGTGTATAGAATGGACTCCTATGTGCTTACTTTATTAAAGAAGATATATGTTAAATAACCACCGTAGTTGAAAACCACTCATTACAAATATGATAAAGCAATATATGGTTTGAAAGAAGCATCAAAAGCATGATATAAAAGCTTAAGCAACCTTTTTGATAGAAAGTAATAGTGATAAATCTATGCATCAAAAGAAGAATTTGTGATATCTTACTTGCTCAAAGTATACATTGATGATATCATTTTTGGTTCTACTAATGGAGATTTATATGAAGATTTTACTAAGCTCATGCAAGGTGAGTTTGAAATATGTATGATGAATGAATTAATATTTTCTCTCAAACTCCAAATTAAGCCAAACAAGAAAGGAGATCTTCATTGACCAAAGTTAGTCCACCAAGACAACTCTTATAGAAGATTGGCATGAAGAAGGTATGTCTATGACCCCATCTTGAAGAATTTAAAAAGGATGAGCAAAGTGGATCTATTGTTTTAAAGCTGTATTGAATCATGATAGAATAATTATTTTATCATACAGCTAGTAGACCAGATTGTATGCTTATTGTGTGCCCTTGTGCAAGACTTCAGTCTAACTTTAATGAATCATATTTTATTGATAACAAATAAATCATAATCTGAATTTTAATAGAAACAACCGTTTAAGATAAATTGATTAAAACTTAGCTAACATGTCTTATTGATAATGATCTTAAGCAAATAGAATCTAAATTAAATTGATTTTGGAAATAAGAAATTGATTTGATCTTGATGAATCTTTTTATTGCCTCACATGCTTGTCCTTGAACCATCTTGGTTAATGAAACTATCTCTTTAGTTCAAGTGATATGTGCTTGCTGATATTTAGGCAATCTCTTGAGTAAAGTGACTCAACATGCAACTATTGTCATATCTTATATTGAGTCATCTAGTTAAAAATATATTGGATGAATGTTTTGTATCTTGAAGAAACTAATGACTTTCTTTCAAGAAAGAAAAGGAGTTTGATAATAATGCAGGATCCTTGAGCAAGAAAATGAGAGATTTCAACTTGAAGGATATCTCCATGTAAGATACCATAAACATTCACATGCAAACAAGAGAGAGGACCTTCTTCAGCCAAAAGTTCATACATAAGAAATCGAGTAGGTATTTGACTGAAGAATGCAGAATGAATTGGTAATTCTAGATACCTCTCTCATAAATTAATTGAGCAAAGTCAATAACATAAATCTTATTATGGCATGATTAAGGTCTTTAATCATTAATTTTTGATATCATGTCTATATATGTATTGACTGACTATACCTTTAGAAACTGTTTCATGGTTTGCCCAAACTAAATTATTTCTTTGCCTATATCATAACCATGAAATACACAAGTATATGCTTAAAATTTTGATGTAAAATAACTTGTGAGAAGTTATGAATCCTTGAGCACAATAAAAATGTTGTTTGCATGATATACATCTATATGATACATAAGAAAAGAAAATGGATATTATTCAAGAGAAGTAAAATCTAAGTAAAGGCAAATACTTCAATCTTAAGGAAAAGCAAAACAAGCATAATATATTCGGCACATTTGTGAGACTTGTGTGAGCATTCTTTTGGAAGGAATAAAATCCGTAATTAATTACACTTAAACAGAAAGAGTTTGAAGTAAACATTTTAACATTTCTATATTGCTCATCATAGGAATGGTGCCAATGGGGAGGCTAGTGGTAGTACCCGGCACTATTTGACCCAACTATTCGGTGTAGGGTATATTAGGGACGGCACAAGAGGGAGGCTAGTGGTAGTACTCGTGCCCCTTCCAACTCCACCGGATAGGGAGCAAATAGAGCATAGAGCATAAGAAAGTAAAAATGAAAGACAAAGTAAATGAAAATATATAAGAAGAATCAATTCAAATTTTTAGTCACTTGGAAACACACCTTAAGGATGAAATCAGTGCAAGATTATAATTAAATAGGGGGAGTTTATTTGAAAAGAATTGATTTTGATCCTTGACATGCTTACTCTTAATATTCTAATGCATGACTTAACACATAATATATGTTGCATGTGGCATGATGTTTTGAATTATGGGTTCTCAATATTTTGTAATGCTCCATGCTTAGATAATTTGATTAAATGTTTGAAATACTGCATAAATTTTTGGGTATTATTGAAAAGAAATTTCAGATTTGTCATTCACAATCATCTTTAAAATCTGAAAGTTAAATAATTTTGTAAAAAGGAGGAGAGAAAGATATCTCTATTTAGGCAAAATGAATTGATCTTGATCTATCTTTCTACTTGCCTAACTTTGATACATAATATTCTAATACTTGTTAAAATATCCTCCATTTTGTATCGAAACTCAATACTAAATACAAAGATTCTGAAAGTGGCTCTAATGTTATTGAAATATGTGTTTTTCAATCTTAGTAATTTAAGATGAGCTACAATGTAGAAGATACATATCACAAATTATAATTTTGAGAGCCTTCTTGGAAATTCTTATGAAAATTCAGAATCTGATTTTGTATAAAAGCTTAAACTTAACTTAAAAATGCTTATATCGTTACATCTTTGTAACCTTAGTTATATGGTTCAAATGATCGTGTCATTTAGGAGAATAACTCAATATGATTTCTAAATGAAAACTTTAACATAAGAAAAATAGAATTAATTTTGACGCCTTGGTTGATTGTCTCGATACGCATCCGAAACATATCTTTTCTTATCATTGAAATGTACTAATATTGGTCTAAATGATGTGGTCTTTCAATGATCTTGATTGCAAACAAATATCTTTAAATATATGATTTTATTTTTGATATTAAAAAGATTTATTGTGCTTCATGTATACATTGCTGAAAAACTATGATTAAGAAATTGAGTTCTATAAATATATATACTTCAATGATCATCTATATGTTTTTCTCTCCTACATTATTAAAGACTTCCATCAATATATATATATATATTATTAAGAGAGTGAATGATCTTAAGTCTAGAAATATTTCAGCTCACTCAAATGACTCTTAAAAGAAAGAAAATGTAAGTGCTTTTGAAAGAATTTGAGCTTCAAATGAATCATTTTCTGATTAATATTTCAGTACATTTTCTCAAAGATTAAGAGGAAGCATAACTTGTTCTTGAAAGATTAAAAAGAGTGATTGCTATAAATTTTGAATAGTTCTAGATTACTCTACATTCTCGATATCATAGAATTTCAGTTTTATTCACGCTTGTCATTAAAATCTGAAATTCAACAAAAGAAAAGAATGATTAAAGAGGAATGCATCTTTTGAGGGGGAGCTTTAGATACTCAGTATCTTATCCTAAAGTTACTTTAATTTGATGCATACCTTGATTTTATGGATTGATTTTGATGAACCTCCTTATATAGCAAGACTTGCTTTAATTATATAATAAGTTTATACCTTGAGATGAGTTCTATAAAGGTTGTCTTATCTCAAATCTTGAGTCTTATGAAAATAAGCTGAAACTTATAGAAAATATATTTTTGAGATTGACAATTTTATTGAACATTATCTTCAAATTCTAAACTCTTAAATGGAATGATCAATTAAGGGGGAGAAAGAAAATTTCAGAAGGAGAGATCTTATGGAACTTAATCGCATAAATCTATAACTAAAGGAGAGAGACAGAATACTAAATGAAAAGTGATCCTAATACTCTCCAATATGTATCATCTGAAATTTAAAATCTGAAAATCTTTATGATACACCTTGAGGCTTGTTATTTGGGTTAATATATCTTATGCATAAATCATGAACCAAATTGCAAGTCAAACAGTTGATCTTAAGAGCCTCTAACTTAATGAAAAAGGGGGAGAATAATGTGTTTGAATTTTCTTGAGTATCTCTCAGAAAATCTATTTGGAATTCACTAATGAGTCCCTAATTGGCTTGCTCTTTAGAACTTCAATTTTGTGCCAATTCATATTTTTATGTATCAAAATGTGCTTCTTCTTAAAGGAATAAATTCTTTAAAAGAGCTTTAAAAGAACCTTAAAGTTTTGAATTTTATGTAAATTCTAAGATATATCATTAAAATTGCATGAATTCATGTTTAGTATTTATTCCACAATATTTTTACACCATAAAAAAAAAACTTTGCAATCATACTTAATATATTGCTCTTATACTCTGAAAATTAGTTTAAATTCCTCTCATGTTGCTACAATACTTAATATATTGGACAAAAGATCTTAAATGAACAAGCTTTCATATTTATTATTAAAGAATGGTTAGATTTTCATTCGTGCTTTCTTTGAATAATCAATTCTTGGTACTTCTTGAATTAAACTTGAGAAAGATTCCACCTACACTTGATTTGAAAACTATCTTTGGAACCACATTCGATGTGTTCTCACTATAATTGGCTCTGATCTATGCTCATTAATCTTTTTCTAACATTATTGCCTTGATTATATGATTCATCTTCTTGCAATAATTTGACATGCAAATCAGAGTACACTAAGGAAAAAGAATATTTGAGTATCATTAGTTGCTTTGTGCTTAATGTTCATTACTTTGCAACCTTTTTGATGTTGTCAAAAAGGGGGAGAAATATCTGAGTAATGCTCATAATGCTTTATGTGTTGGTTATGTTAAGAATTAAATTTAAAAGCATTATCATGAAGTATATTTTAAAGATATATATTTTCTACTTCAACTTAGCTATGCATTACTTCTAGAACACAATATGTTTTATATTGCATATACTCAAGTTTTGTCATCATCAAAAAGGGGGAGACTGATGACCCAAAGATTGACTTAAAGATTGATTTTGATGATCACAAAACCTTGAAGTAAATACTAATGTTTGTGTTGCAAGAGAAAAGATATTTATTTTGCAAGGAACATAGCAAGTTGGAAGAATACAAGAAGGCTCCAAAGTTCTCAAGAAAAGTTGGAAGAAAGCTACAATTCATTGGCCCAAGTTTCAAGTTCAAAGAATAAGTTGACAGGAGCAAATT
>NW_024069815.1:0-28287 GCF_009389715.1 Phoenix dactylifera
CATTAGTAACTTCCAACAAAAAGACCATGAAACATTTTATGAATGTTGGGAGAGATTTAAAGAATTGCTTCTCTCTTGTCCTCATCACGGGTTTGAAACATGGAGAACCATTAGTTTTTTTTACGAAGGGTTGTCTCCACAGTTAAAACAATTTATAGAGACTATGTGCAATGGTCTATTTTTGGAAAAGCAACCCGATGAGGCATGGGACTATTTAGACTCTCTTACAGAGACTGCACAATTATGGGATACAGGGGATAGAGTGAATAAACCTTTGCCTAAGCCTACTAGCATTGGACACGGGGGCCTTTACAATCTTAGTACTCAGGATGATATTCAGGCTGAAATGGCAGCCCTTACTAGGAAGGTAGAGGAAATTGAACTTAGAAGAATTGAATTCGTCAAGACCGTAGAACATAACAGCGAGTGTTGTAGGATTTGCGAGATGCCTGGACATCTCACCACTGATTGCCCCACAATACCCGCATTCAAGGAAGTCTTGCACGATCAGGCCAATGTTATAAAGTCCTATCAAAAATCTTTTAATAATCCTTTTTCGAGTACTTACAACCCTGGATGGAAGAACCATCCAAATATCAGGTGGAGGAATGACCAACCTCAACAAGTATATAACCCAACTCCTCCACCTCCGCAACCTCATTATGCACACGCACCGCCTCAGAAACCCAGTCTCGAAGAAACTTTGCAATCTTTCATGCAAGGTCAAGCTAAAATCAATGATGAATTAAGAAATCAACTGACAACGCTGACCACTGCTTTAAGTACTCAAGAGAAGGATAAGCTACTAGCTCAACCGCAATCTAACCCTCAAGTCTACGGCGGTAACAATGCATCATCTTCAACTTTGCATAAAGAATAAGCGAAGAGTATAATAACTTTGCGAAGTGGAAAGGTTATTGACCGACCAGTCCCAGAACAAACACAAGTCATACCTGATTCTGACCCTCCCAAGACAAAAAAAAAGGATAACAAAGAAACGGAAAGCCACCGAACATCTACTGAAAAAATTAAATATTCCTTTTCCCTGCAACATTTCCCAACAAAGATTTAAACCCTCTGCAGAAAGCTTGAACCAACTCCGAATATTCTTGAGATTTTTAAGCCCAAGTAAAAAATGCAGTGTACCTTCTTCCTTGATTGCCAATTCAACAAAGTGCCTTCCTTGCAAAATTTTTGAAGGATTTGTGCACTGTCAAGCGGTCGATTAAATGGTCTAAGAAGAAGGCCTTTTTGGCTGAAAATTGTGAGTAGATTTAACCGGCATGAACACTAAAATATAAGGATCCAGGTTGCCCAACTATCTCGTGCATCATTGGCAAATTTTAGGATTGAGTGAGCATTGCTAGATTTTAGGAGCGAGTTGTGAACTTGTTGCCATATACGGTATATGAGCAACTCGGTTTGGGTGAGTTGAAGCCAACAAGTGTGACCTTACAATTAGCTGACAGGTCAGTGAAGGTCCCTAGAGGGATTATCGAGATGTGTTGGTCCAAGTAGACAAGTTCTATTTTCCTGTTGACTTTATCGTACTGGACACACATCCTGCTTCCAATTCACCATCTCAGATTCCGGTCATCTTAGGACGTCCATTCCTTGCAACTTCTAATGCATTGATCAATTGTAGGAATGGTGTCATGAAGCTTTCTTTTGGCAATATGACCTTGAAACTGAACGTCTTTAGTATAGGTAAACAACCTAGTGATCATGAAGAAAGTAAAGAAGTTGAATGGGTTGAAACCATTGCGGAAGAATATCTTTTAAAAGAAACATTTACTAAATCGGCCGACAATGTTTAATAGATTGGTGTTCTGAAGGTACTGCTGATGATGTGGTCCCACCTATTTAGATAATTCGGATGTCCATGATGATCAATGGATGGAGACCGAGAATAGAGGTATTCGAGCAGTTGCCCTCACAAGGAACAAAAATTGTGCAATCTCGAAACAAGCACCCATACTTGAGCTGAAACCCTTACCAAGGGAACTCAAGTATGCCTTTCTTGGACCCGATAACACTTTTTCCGTAATTATCTCGACTGAGCTCGATAATGATCAAGAAGGAAAATTACTTACGGTCCTAAAGAGTCATAAAGAAGCACTTGGATGGTCGATTGCAGACTTAAAGGGGATTAACCCTTTGATTTGCATGCATCGGATATATTTGGAGGATAATGCAAAAACCACAAGGCAAATGCAGCGTAGGCTGAATCTGACAATGAGAGATGTGGTTAAAACAGAAGTTCTTAAGTTGCTTGATGTGGGTATTATTTATCCGATTTCCAACAGCAAGTGGGTGAGTCCTACTCAAGTTGTGCCCAAGAAAGCGGGTCTGACAGTAGTCAAAAATGACCAGGGTGAACTAGTCCCAACTCGTGTTCCGACGAGTTGGCGCATGTGTGTTGACTACCGAAAATTGAATTTGGTCACTAGGAAAGATCACTTTCCCCTACCCTTCCTAGACTAAGTTTTGGAAAGAGTTGCAGGACACAAATTCTATTGTTTTCTCGATGGCTATTCCGGGTACTACCAAATCAAAATTTTACCTGAGGATCAAGAGAAGACTACCTTCACTTGTCCTTTTGGCACATTCGCTTTCCGTCGGATGCCATTCGGGTTGTGCAATGCACCTGCGACATTCCAAAGATGCATGCTCAGCATTTTTGAAGACATGAACGAGAAATTTTTAGAAGTGTTTATGGATGATTTCTCTATTTTTGGCGATTCTTTTGATGATTGTTTATTACATTTACAAGCTATCTTAGCTCGGTGTATAGAAAAGAATCTTATACTGAATTGGGAGAAATGCCACTTCATGGTGCCAAAGGGAATTGTCCTAGGACATATTGTTTCATCGAAGGGCATGGAAGTTGATAGAGCCAAGATTGACTTAATCGCCAAGCTACCTGCACCCAAGCCTGTTAGAGATGTTAGATCATTTTTGGGTCACGCAGGATTTTATAGGAAGTTCATCAAGGACTTTAGTGTCATAGCTTGACCATTATATGACCTCCTATCCCTTGATACACCATTCAATTGGACTGAAATCTATCAAGAGGCATTTGAAAAGTTGAAGTCTATGCTTAGCACTGCACCCATCGTGCAACCATCCGATTGGTCATTACCTTTTGAAATCATGTGCGATGCTAGCGACTATGCGATAGGAGCTGTCCTAGGACAACGCAAGGATAATAAGCCATATGTCATTTACTATGCAAGCAAAACCTTAAACGATGCTCAAATGAATTGCACCACCACCGAGAAAGAATTGCTAGCAGTAGTATTTGCATTAGACAAATTTCGCTCTTATATCCTTGGTGCTCCTATTGTTATCTTCACAGATCATGCAGCGCTAAAATATTTGCTGGATAAGAAAGAGGCCAAACCACGCTTAATACGATGGATACTTCTACTCCAAGAATTTGACATCACAATCAAAGATAAAAAGAGAGTAGAGAATGTGGTTGCTGACCATTTATCACGGCTAGTTGTTCATGATTTGGTGCCACAGTTGCCCATTAAGGACTCGTTCCCTGAAGAGCAATTGTTTACACTTTCTACTATGCCATGGTATGCTGATATTGTAAACTTTCTTGTCACGAACCGGATGCCGGAGCATTGGGGATTGAATGATAAGAATAATTTCTTGCGTGAAGTAAGGAGTTATTATTACGATGCCCCCTATTTGTTCAAGTATTGCAATGATCAAATCTTTAGAAGATGCATACCGGATCATGAGATGCAAAGTGTACTCTCTTTTTGTCATGCCAGTGCTTGCGGAGGACACTTTGCATCTAAGAAAACCGCAGCTAAGGTGTTACAATGTGGTTTTTATTGGCCTACACTATTTAAAGATGCCCACGAGTTTCTGTAGGACATGTGATCCATGTCAACGTGTTGGAAGTCTAACTCGTAGGCAAATGATGCCTCTTCAGCCCATTACTGCTATTGAAATTTTTGATATGTGGGGCATCGATTTCATGGGCCCATTCCCACCGTCTTTTGGATATGAGTACATTTTGGTTGGTGTTGAGTATGTGTCCAAATGGGTAGAAGCTGTGTCTTGTCGAACAAATGACCACAAACCAGTTTTAAAATTTCTTAAAGAAATATATTTTCTAGGTTTAGGATGCCCAAGGTTATAATTAGTGATGGGGGAAAACATTTTTGTAATAAGCCTTTTGAGATCCTGTTACGAAAGTACGGTATCATCCATAGAATTGCAACCCCTTATCACCCGCAGACTAGTGGCCAAGTAGAGTTAGCCAATCGGGAGATTAAACGAATTTTAGAGAAAACGGTGAATCCATCACGCAAAGACTGGTCTTTTAAAATTTTCTGACGCATTGTGGGCTTACCGTACTGCTTATAAAACTATTCTTGGTATGTCCCTGTATCGGCTAGTCTATGAAAAAACATGTGTGGAGTGATTGATTAAAACTCCATTTGATTTTGATGAGCTCAAAGCATTTGAGTATATCTTGTGATTACTAATGAATTCAATTGAGTGTTTCAGTGAAAATCCTGTCCAAGTGTCTCTAGATTTGGTTCATAGTATTTTGGATAAGTTAAGAAGTCTGTTGAACCAAAGTCTGAGACTCGAGTCGACTCCCGAGTATCACGAGTCGACTCCAAGCGTATCAAGTTCACTGGCACGAGCTCGAGTCGACTCCAGACTAGTACGAGTCGACTCCGACTGAGAACAGAAAGAAGAACAGAAAGCCTCATCTCAGAACCTGTCAACGAGTCGACTCCTGAAGTGCGCGAGTCGACTCCAATGTTCAACGAGTCGACTCCAGGGTAGTAAGAGTCGACTCCAAGAGGTACACAAAGAAAAGTCAGAGAGCAGTTTTCGAGTCTGAGATTCGAGTCGACTCCCAGACAGCTCGAGTCGACTCCAAGACAAACTTCACGTCAAAAGGCAGAAGACCAACTTTCGGAAACTGAGAGCCGAGTCGACTCCAAGGAAGTTCGAGTCGACTCCAAGACTGGATGAGCCAAAAGACAGAGAATCGGGAGTTCGGGCTCTGAGATTCGAATCGACTCCAAGGACAGTCGAGTCGACTCGAGTGGACAAAATTCAAAATTGGATCCACGGACTTCAGTGGATGAGCCGACTCCAAAATTGCCAGGTCAGCTCCAGAAGTTGGCGAGTCGACTCCGGGTCAAGACGAGTCGACTCCCAGTCGTGACGGCAACTTTAATTCAAATTTGGAACAGTTGCCGAGTCGACTCCGGAAAAGCTTGAGTCGACTCCCGCTACAGCCGAGTCGACTCCTGATCGCGCGAGTCGACTCCAACCCACCAACGGTCATATTGTCAGGCTGCGCAGAGTGTGCAGAACGGGCAGAAAAAGCAGTGTAACGGCTAGTTTCCGTGGGGGTTGGCTTAAATAGCCACAGAAGACTGTAGCAAGGTAGAGAATAGTCATTCCACTCCAACTAATCAAGGATTCAAGCTCTGCAACGTGCTCTTCAACGAAAAAGGGAAGATCTGCATTTACAGCTCCACCTACATCTTCCCAGCAATTAAAGCCTTCTCCTCCAGCATTCAAGTCGACTACACATTCGAGAGGAGACCGGAGTTCAAGAAGCCATTCCTCTACTTCAGCTTAAAAGCGTTTGAGGGCTTCTAAACTCCTCTTTTGATTATATTGTTTTACATCTGCTTTTGAGAAGCTTATTTTCCTTTCTTTCTATAACTTGTATTTACTTGGTTCAATCGGGGGATTGAATCAAGGGGACTAAGGTTGGTTGGTGAGCCAAGTTAAAAACCAACGTGTGTAAGGGTTTGATTGTGAGCCCGGGAAAAACAATCGGGGTTGGTTCTAGTCGGTGAGCCTGGAAAAACCGACCGAGTTTGTTGTGAGCTCGTAAAACAACAAGTTTGGTTGTGAGCTTGCAAAACAACCGGCTGTAATCCAAGGGGGTTATAGTGAATTCCCAAGAGAGACTTGGGGAGTGGACGTAGGAGCAAGGGGTAGCTCCGAACCACTATAAAACTCTGTGTTTGCATTGGATTGTCTCTCTTCTTCTTCCCCTCACATCACTCACAGCACTTAGCATTAATTAAATAACTTGCAATAGTTTTTAATTAATCAACCACATCGTTTTAATTATCTAAATTATTTTAAAACCCAATTCATCCCCCCCCCCTCTTGGGTTGTCTATCTGGGCAACAAGTGGTATCAGAGCCAAAAACTCTTCCACTCAAGAGTTAAAAGATCAAAATGACAACCCCATTTGGATCTTCTCACATTGAGGGTCAGTCCACCCAAAGACCCCCTTTCTTCAATGGATCCGACTACTCATACTGGAAGGCTAGGATGAGAATATTCGTCCAAGCCCAAGACTATGAGATGTGGACCATTGTAATGAATGGCCCATACATCCCATCCACATATGTAGAGGGTGTTAAGGTACCCAAATTAGAAAAGGATTGGGATGAACATGACATGAGGAAGGCACAATTAAACTCTAAAGCTATGAATGTGTTTTATTGTGCCTTAGATAGAAATGAATTCAATAGGGTCTCTACTTGCAACTCTGCAAAAGAGATCTGGGATAGACTTGAAGTGACCCATGAGGGCACGAATCAAGTTAAAGAATCCAAAATTAATATATTGGTTCATAAGTATGAACTATTTAAAATGGATTCTAATGAGACAATCACTAGCATGTTCACTAGGTTTACTGACATTGTCAATGGCCTAAAAAGCCTTGGCAAGAGCTATACTAACAGTGATCTTGTCAGAAAAATACTTCGCTGTCTACCAAGGTCATGGGAAGCCAAGGTGACGGCAATCCAAGAAGCTAAAGACTTGAACAAGCTTCCACTCGAAGAGCTCCTTGGATCCCTAATGACTCACGAGCTAACCATGAAGCAACACAGCGAAGAAGAGTACTCCCATAAGAAAAAGGTAATAGCACTTAAATCTACTTCATCTAACAAGGACTTGTCCTGCAGTAGCAGCAGTGAAGAAGAAGAACATGAGGAAGATGATGGTGAGGCTCTTCTTGTGCGCAAGTTCAAGAGATTCATCAACCACAAGAAGTCCTATCATCAAAGGAGAGGCCCCTCAAATTTCTACCGCAAGGACAAAGGTAAGAAAAGGGAAAACGAGGGGATTGGGTGTTACGAGTGCAAGAAGCCGGGTCACATAAGAGCAGAGTGCCCCTTACTGAAGAAGGGGAGTAAGTACAAGAAGAAGAAGGCTCTTGTCACTACACTATCCGACTCCGACTCATTATCCTCCTCATCAGATGATGAACAAGAAGAGAAGGCCAATTTCTGCTTCATGGCCAACGAAAACGAGGTAACTTCCGATACGCATCTTGATTTTTCTTTTGATGAACTTTATGATGCATTTAATGAGTTAATGGTAGAATATAAGGCTATAAATCTTAAGAATAAAGAACTGAAAATAGCTAATCAATCATACCTACATAAATACGATAAATTAGTTAAGGATAAGGACTTAATCACCAAAGAAAATATTGAACTTAAAACAAACAACCAACTTTTAACTCAAAAGACTAACACCTTAACTAAAGATAATGAAAAACTAACTAAGGAATTTTCAGAACTTAAAAAATATAAACAAACCTTAGATAAGGATCTTACAAAAGAACTTAATGATCTAAAAGCAGAAAATCAAACACTAACTAAAGAACTTAACAAATACAAACCCTTAGTTGAAAAATTTACATATAGTTCTGAAAAATTAAACATGATACTAAATAGTCAACGAGCAGTATTTAATAAAGCGGGTTTAGGGTATAAACCAAGAAATAAACAAAAACTTCTTAGTAACTTCTTTGTTAAAGCTGGAGAAACTAAAACTAAGAAAATAACCTGCTTTTGTTGTGGAACTATAGGACATAAGGCAAATGCATGTGACTATAGGAAAAGTAAAACAAAAAGGAAAATTAAAAGGGTATGGGTTCCAAAAGGAACCAACTTGACTAACCATGAAGGACCCAAGAAAACTTGGGTACCTAAGATGACATGATTTGCTTGTGTAGGAGTGTCTTGCAGCCAAGGTCAACAAAAACCGCTGGTATTTGGATAGTGGCTGCTCAAGGCACATGACGGGTGATAAAGATCAATTTTTCACCCTTGAAGCTAAGAAGGGAGGTGCTGTGACTTTTGGAGACAACAACCAAGGTCATATCATTGGTATTGGTAAAGTTCAAATCACCCCTTCTACTTTTATAGATAATGTTAGATATGTTGATGGTCTTAAGCATAACTTGTTAAGCATTAGTCAATTATGTGATATAGGATATGATGTTATGTTTAAACCATCACTATGCATTATAACAAATCCTAATGATAATAGTTTAGTTTTTAAAGGAATTAGACGTGGAAATGTATATGTTGTAGACCTAGAAGATCTTGCAAAACATAACCAATGTCTAGTTGTAAATGAAACTAAAGATAATGATGCTAGTTGGTTATGGCACCGTAAGTTAGGTCATGCAAGCATGGACACAATAACTAAACTAGTTAAAAGAGACTCCGTGATAGGTTTGCCAAAATTAAAATTTGAAAAGAACAAAATATGTGAAGCATGTCAATTTGGCAAACAATCTAGGAACTCTTTTAAATCCATAAAATGTGTCTCTACTTCTAGGCCTCTAGAATTACTACACATGGACCTATTTGGTCCAACTAGAACAACAAGCCTAGGTGGAAATAAATATGGTCTAGTTATAGTAGATGATTACTCTAGGTACACATGGGTCATGTTTCTAGCACATAAGGATCAAGCATTTTCTATTTTTAAGAAGTTCCATAAGGAAGTAACAAATGCTAGAGAGTCTTCAGTCATAGCCATTAGAAGTGACCATGGTACCGAATTCGAAAATCAATCATTTGATGAATTTTGTAGTAAAAAGGGGATAACCCATAATTTCTCAGCACCTAGGACACCACAACAAAATGAAGTTGTGGAAAGGAAGAATAGAACACTAGAGGAAATGGCTAGAACTATGTTATGTGAAAGTAACCTCCCTAAGTACTTTTGGGGAGAAGCCATTAATACCTCTTGTCACATATTAAATAGAGTTCTATTGAGACCCATTATAAAGAAAACACCTTATGAACTGTGGAAAAACAGAAAACCAAAGGTTAATTATTTTCATGTTTTTGGATGTAGGTGTTTTGTGCATAATAATGGGAAAGATAATCTAGGGAAATTTGACCCTAAATCTGATGAAGGAATATTCTTAGGTTATTCTACAACTAGTAAAGCCTATAGAGTATTTAATAAAAGAACCTTAGTCATAGAAGAATCTATACATGTAGTATTTGATGACTCTAGTGACATCTCCTCTAGTAAGAAAGTTAATTTTGATGATGATGTTGAAATACTTGAGGAAAAGATAGATGAGATGGGATTACAAGATGATAATCAAAAGTTGATTGAAGGAGAATCATCAAGCCAAGAGGCTATTGTGGATCATGGGCTAACAAAAGCTTGGAGGTATGCTCACGGGCATCCTAAGGAACTCATTCTAGATGATCCATCTCAACCGGTTAGGACTAGAGCTTCACTTAGAAATCTAAATAACCATCTAGCTTTTGTTTCACACTTTGAGCCCAAACATATAGAAGAAGCCGAAAATGATGTAAATTGGATAAATGCAATGCAAGAAGAACTAAACCAATTTACTAGAAACAAAGTGTGGGATCTAGTAGAGAGACCTTCTAAATATCCAATTATAGGTACAAAATGGATATATAAAAATAAGCTAGATGAAAATGGAATTGTTATAAGGAATAAGGCTAGACTAGTGGCAAAGGGTTATAATCAAGAAGAAGGCATAGATTTTGATGAAATCTTTGCTCCCGTAGCTAGACTTGAGGCTATTAGACTATTATTAGCATATGCATGCTCTAAGGATTTCAAACTATTTCAAATGGATGTAAAAAGTGCATTTTTAAATGGGTATATTAATGAGGAAGTGTATGTAGAACAACCTCCTAGTTTTGAAAATCATCAATACCCTAATCATGTGTATAAACTGAACAAAGCACTTTATGGATTAAAACAAGCACCTAGAGCATGGTATGAGAGACTTAGTAAATTCCTATTAGAACATGAATTCTCTAGGGGAAATGTAGACACAACATTATTTCTGAAAAAGCAAAATAAGGAGATGCTATTAGTACAGATTTATGTTGATGATATCATTTTCGGTGCTACTAACAATCGCCTCTGCGAAGAGTTTGCTGATTTGATGCAGAGTGAGTTTGAGATGAGCATGATGGGAGAGCTGAACTACTTCCTCGGGCTTCAAATCAAACAATCTGAAGGAGGCATCTTCATCAATCAAGCAAAATATGTCAAGGAGATGCTCAAGAAGTTTGATATGGAAGGAAACAAATCAATCAGCACCCCCATGAGCTCATCATGCAAATTAGATCAAGATGAATCAGGTAAATCTGTAGATCAAAAACTTTATAGAGGTATGATAGGATCTTTACTATATCTTACTGCAAGTAGACCTGATATTATGTTTAGTGTTTGCATGTGTGCTAGATATCAGGCTAATCCTAAAGAATCACACCTAGCTGCAGTTAAGAGAATTTTTAAATACTTAATAGGAACTAAGAACATAGGGCTATGGTACTCTAAAGAATCTAGCCTAAACTTAATAGGGTACACAGATTCAGACTTCGCTGGATGTAAGCTTGATAGAAAAAGTACTAGCGGGTCGTGTCAGTTTCTAGGAGAAAACCTAATCTCATGGTTTAGCAAAAAACAAAACTCGGTTGCATTATCCACTGCAGAAGCTGAATATGTGGCAGCCGGGAGTTGTTGTGCTCAAATCTTGTGGATTAAACAACAATTAGAAGATTATGGCATTAAACAAGATAAAATCCCCATTAATTGTGATAATACAAGTGCCATAAATCTAACTAAAAATCCAATTCAACATTCAAGAACTAAACACATTGAGATAAGACATCACTTCATAAGAGATCATGTATTGAATGGTGATGTGTCACTCCAATTTGTTTGTACTGATAATCAATTAGCAGATATTTTTACAAAACCCCTAAGTGAAGAGAGGTTTAGCGTGCTTAGGAGGGGATTAGGAGTGATTGATCCATCCTAGTGGGAGTTTCCACTAGATTAATTGATTTTGATGATTAGAATACGGTTAAAATAGAGTTTACATTCAATGATCATCAAATCAGATCCCAATTAGGTGATTTTCCCTCATTTGGCATGGTTATAGCATGACTTTTAGGTGCGTGCCAAGGTTAGAGACGACTCGAGTAAGTTTCAGAGCCGGCTCCTAAGGGGGAGTCGACTCGCGCATTTGCGGGAGTCGACTCGCACATTGTCGGGAGTCGACTCGAAGTCTACAGGCGCATAAGGAGAGTCGACTCACGCATATTCTGGAGTCGACTCGAGGTCGAGTCGACTCGCGACTCAGGGGAGTCGACTCGCAGTCGGGATCCGACTTTTTAACCCTAGGTTTGTCGTTTCACAAACACTTCTCTTTCAAGCCGCCACTGTTCAAAAAGCCCTAGAGCCGACTCCTAGGTCTTCCCCGATCGTCTCCAACCTATGTTCGGTCGATTTTTCACCGGTTCTTAGGGTTTTCGTCCGTTCCTAGGTCGTCTCCGGTCCGTCCCGAGTCTCCTCCGTTGACCTTTCTCCGTCCTTTAGGTGTTTCTTCCCGTTTAGGTCAAGATGCCTCGTAAGACCGTGGTTAGGAAGAGGTCCCGTCCCGAGGCCGGTCCCGAGCGGCGCTCCAAGGCGCGGCACGATCCCGCGAGGCAACCACCTCCGGCTCGTTCCCCCGCCTAGGGCGGTTCCCGCGAGGCCATTGGCCGGGAAGGTCATCTCCACCGGGAGGTATGTCGATTTCGACTTCCTCTCCCGGGAAGGGTTCACCATAGGTGATAGGCTTAGAGCCCAGGGCTTAGAGTTCTTCCTTACAGTGGACATCCCCACATATCCAGGGCTCGTTAGAGAGTTTTACGGTACCGTCCATCGGGGAGATGGGGGTATCGAGGGCACAGTAGCCGGTGTCCCTGTGTTTGTCACGGAGGATCTTATTGGCCACATCCTCCACCTTCCACTAGTAGGGGTGGCTCCCGCACACCCTGAGGATAGGGTTGAGGCCCTTACGGTCGTCTTAGGGCATCCACCTCAGTCCCCCCTAGACGAGGTATCTGCTAGCTCACTTCCTGTTGAAGTGAGAATCCTTTTGAGTATTCTGTCCAGGTCTGTCTTCCCTAAGACAGGAAGATTTGATTTTGTAAATGAGAGGGACCTAGCTATTATGTCTTACATTCTTCAGGACACCCCAGTCAACTTTCCCAAACTCATATATAGGTATATGTGTGAGCCCCTAGATAGACCTAGGCTCACCCTCCCATACGGCATGATTTTTACTCTTCTCTTTAGGGAGTACGAGATTCCCATTCCTGAGAGGGAACCCTCTCGTGCATTGCGATGGACAGATCGCTTGTGTACGGGGACCATGCACAGGATGGGGTTTCGGAAGAGAGAGGGGGTATGGGTTAGGAAGTCTACCCTCACCGCTCAGACCACCAGACCTTCACCCAGTCCTGAGCCCGATTCAGACTACCCAGACCTTCCAGACCATCCAGACCTTCCATCCACTCCTCCTGCTCCTACCACCTCCGCCGGACCTTCCTCCTCGGCACCACCCTCTATGGCGGTCCGGATTGATCCTGAGCAGCTCCGGGAGCTGCGACAGGAGATAGTCAGAGAGGTGAGGGATGAGCTGCTTCGGGAGCTCCGAGGTACGGTGCCCTGCTCCCACTCCTGCACCCGTCTCTTCTCAGTTGGTCCCTTCCTTGACAGCCGTGACTGACATGACGGCTCATGTACGGGAAGAGATCTACAATGTCCGGAGTTTGGTCCAGGCCCAATTCCACAGCATGAGTGAGGTCACGAGCTCCACTCGACAGATGCGAGAGGAGATAGGTCGTGACATGCACACCACCACCGAGGGGGCCGAGCACTTGGCGAATGTACTCATCGACAAGCTGGACGCACTTCAGACATCGGTGACTGGGCTTCAGGCGTCGGTGACAGAGCTCTCCACTACACATAGCAGAGCCACCACGTCTATCATCACACAGCTTGGCCATGTCACAGATGCAATCACCCTCCTCATGGAGCAGAGCCGATTGAGAGGAGGAGCACCATCCTCGAGAGGAGGAGCCACATCCTCGAGAGGAGGAGCCACATCCTCCAGAGGAGGAGATGCATCATCGAGAGGGGGAGATACATCCTCGAGGGGGGATCTTCATCCTCGAGGAGACCATAGATGTTCTTTTTGCTTTGTTTTGTATTGCTTTGCTTTACGTATTGTATGCTCAAATGTATTCACATTCATATCAATACAATGAGTAGACATCTTATCTTCATTTCTGTGCCATTTGATGATTGGTTGTGCCATTGATTGTGTGTGATTACCTCCTTTTTCGTATGATGACAAAAAGGGGGAGAAATATGTATACAATATGTAAAAGGGGAGAAATATGGATGAAATATGTAAAAAAAATCAATGGAAATCAATAAAAAGACACACAAATTTGTTCTAAGTGGATTCGGTACCTCGAGGCTCATTATCTCTCTTTTGGGGCTCCTAATGAAGTAATCTCCAGAATCTATTCAAGGGATATTCGGAGATTAGCTGAATCCTACTCAAGAACAAATTGATAGATTTTCCCTCTAAAAACAAAAAAATTCAGTTCAAAAACTTCATAGCATTAAAAGAAAATTTAGAGAATCAAAACATAGTTGAATGCATATGTTAAGGGGGAGAATCTGAATTTTAATCAAGCTAAATCATTAATGACATATAAGCCAAACAATTGATTGCATAATATGAAGGCTTATATAATTCCAAATGAAAGGGGGAGCTTTAACTCCGAAATTTGCTGTTTCACTCCTTTCAAACTTGGATAAATTAAATTATCAGACATTTGAATTCATTTATGGATTTTATTTCATTATTTATTGAGCAAGTCATTTTACATATACTCAAAGTTTTGTCATCATCAAAAAGGGGGAGATTGTGGAGTGATTGATTAAAACCCCATTTGATTTTGATGAGCTCAAAGCATTTGAGTATATCTTGTGATTACTAATGAATTCAATTGAGTGTTTCAGTGAAAATCCTGTCCAAGTGTCTCTAGATTTGGTTCATAGTATTTTGGATAAGTTAAGAAGTCTGCTGAACCAAAGTCTGAGACTCGAGTCGACTCCCGAGTATCACGAGTCGACTCCAAGCGTATCAAGTTCACTGGCACGAGCTCGAGTCGACTCCAGACTAGTACGAGTCGACTCCGACTGAGAACAGAAAGAAGAACAGAAAGCCTCATCTCAGAACCTGTCAACGAGTCGACTCCTGAAGTGCGACTCCTGAAGTGCGCAAGTCGACTCCAATGTTCAACGAGTCGACTCCAGGGTAGTAAGAGTCGACTCCAAGAGGTACACAAAGAAAAGTCAGAGAGCAGTTTTCGAGTCTGAGATTCGAGTCGACTCCCAGACAGCTCGAGTCGACTCCAAGACAAGCTTCACGTCAAAAGGCAGAAGACCAACTTTCGGAAACTGAGAGCCGAGTCGACTCCAAGGAAGTTCGAGTCGACTCCAAGACTGGATGAGCCAAAAGACAGAGAATCGGGAGTTCGGGCTCTGAGATTCGAGTCGACTCCAAGGACAGTCGAGTCGACTCGAGTGGACAAAATTCAAAATTGGATCCACGGACTTCAGTGGATGAGCCGACTCCAAAATTGCCAGGTCAGCTCCAGAAGTTGGCGAGTCGACTCCGGGTCAAGACGAGTCGACTCCCAGTCGTGACGGCAACTTTAATTCAAATTTGGAACAGTTGCCGAGTCGACTCCGGAAAAGCTTGAGTCGACTCCCGCTACAGCCGAGTCGACTCCTGATCGCGCGAGTCGACTCCAACCCACCAACGGTCATATTGTCAGGCTGCGCAGAGTGTGCAGAACGGGCAGAAAAAGCAGTGTAACGGCTAGTTTCCGTGGGGGTTGGCTTAAATAGCCACAGAAGACTGTAGCAAGGTAGAGAATAGTCATTCCACTCCAACTAATCAAGGATTCAAGCTCTGCAACGTGCTCTTCAACGAAAAAGGGAAGATCTGCATTTACAGCTCCACCTACATCTTCCCAGCAATTAAAGCCTTCTCCTCCAGCATTCAAGTCGACTACACATTCGAGAAGAGACCGGAGTTCAAGAAGCCATTCCTCTACTTCAGCTTAAAAGCGTTTGAGGGCTTCTAAACTCCTCTTTTGATTATATTGTTTTACATCTGCTTTTGAGAAGCTTATTTTCCTTTCTTTCTATAACTTGTATTTACTTGGTTCAATCGGGGGATTGAATCAAGGGGACTAAGGTTGGTTGGTGAGCCAAGTTAAAAACCAACGTGTGTAAGGGTTTGATTGTGAGCCCGGGAAAACAATCAGGGTTGGTTCTAGTCGGTGAGCCTGGGAAAACCGACCGAGTTCGTTGTGAGCTCGTAAAACAACAAGTTTGGTTGTGAGCTTGCAAAACAACCGGCTGTAATCCAAGAGGGTTATAGTGAATTCCCAAGAGAGACTTGGGGAGTGGACGTAGGAGCAAGGGGTAGCTCCGAACCACTATAAAACTCTGTGTTTGCATTGGATTGTCTCTCTTCTTCTTCCCCTCACATCACTCACAGCACTTAGCATTAATTAAATAACTTGCAATAGTTTTTAATTAATCAACCACATCGTTTTAATTATCTAAATTATTTTAAAACCCAATTCACCCCCCCCCCTCTTGGGTTGTCTATCTGGGCAACAACATGTCATCTACCTGTTGAAATAGAGTATAAATCGTATTGGGCCATTAGAAAATTAAACTTTGAACTGTCAGATGCTGGTTTAGCTAGAAAATTACAACTAAGTGAGTTGAATGAAATTCGATGGGATGTGTATGACAATGCTAGACTTTGTAAAGAACGAATGAAAATTAAGCATGATAAATCAATTCTAAGAAAATCTTTTGAACCTGCACAAAAAGTTCTTTGTTATGACTCTCGCTTACATCTGTTTCCTGAAAAGTTACGATCAAGATGGACAGGTCCTTTCATTGTAAAAACTGTTTTTCCACACGGGGCAGTTGAAATTGAGAATCCACAGGATGGCACAATATTTAAGGTAAATGGACATAGATTAAAACATTTTCTTGAGAATTTTGCAGATGAAGAAGACTTCTTTTCCTTGGGGGAGCCTTCTTATGACTGAGCTTGACGACAAAGGTATGTGTATATTAGTTAGAATTATTTTTTTCTTTTATTTTTCTTTTGTAGGTCTTCTTTTCTGAATATCAACAGCTCAAGGTATTACTCTTCTCTCCAATATTATTTTCTCTATTGTCTTTCATATATCATTTCTTGTATCTTTTACATTGAGGACAATGCAATGTTTAAGTTGGGGAAAGGGAAATATTTTGCAAATATATATATATATATATATACACTTGTTTTTGCATTTGATTTATTCTATTACTTTCTTTTCTGAGCAAATGCACATGTATTTTCATATTGAGTTTGTGCAACTATTAAGGCAAGGAACACATGCATACTATGACTGATCAGAGACCTATTATTAGATCCCCACACGTGTACTTAATGACAATAGGAAGGCCTCAGGAGTTCATATTTGTTAATTGCATTTTTGTTAGCCTTATCCGTAAAAGAAGTATGAGTATCCTTGTTCGTACCATAAGGTTCATGATTTGGTTTTCACATAAAGATAGAGGTTGAATATCCCAGTTAGATTTCTTACGTGCCTTATGATCCGACCTTGGTTGACCTATAGTCACGATGCAGTCACATATATAATAAAAAAATATCTATATGGTTCAGTCTATCTTCTCTTTTCTTGCATAATTATAAAAAAAAAAATTCTTATGATGACAAGTCTGGCCTCATGTCATAGTCTGGTTCGAGTAATTAAGTCCGAGGGGTGTTTCACCTAATGTCTTGAGCCAACTAGATCGGGGGTCATTAGCTGAAAGCTCGCTACATGGACCTTACTAGAGCCTAATGGGGTTGGATAGCTGTAGTCATCATGGGTATTAAAAAAAAATAAAAAAAAATAAAAATATATATATAAGAAATAATAATAATAATAATAATAAATGAAATAACAATAAGCATGAATGAGTTGGTCAGGCTGAACCTAGTGACATGTGGTAATGGCTGGTTTGACTCCATTGTATTGGACCTCTGTGTACCTAGGTTGTTTAGTTGGGATTGATAGCTCTTTCTTTACATGCGAACCAAATTTAGACAACATGTGATATTCTGAAAATTTGATGGATCAGGTTCTAACAAATTATAGAAAATACTTATGAACTTGAGTAATGCACCTAAAACTCATGCGGTGCTCTGTTGTGGTGGAGGTATTAGTACTCTTAGAAAGTCATGCTATTTGATGCACACTACACTTTTATATTTTCTTGCTTTGATAATTGCCATGCTTGAAAATATATATCAATTAATTACATGTGTATTAGCTTAGAATTTATTCTACATTTTTATTAGGATCTCATGTCATGTCATATCATGTATGATGTTTGTGGGTAGCATCCCTGAAAACCCTCACGAGACAACACTCGTCCACTAGGGTAACCTAGGGGTTTAACGGCTTATTGCACGTGCTAAGTGCAATCGTGAGCCCTACGAAAGTGGGTACATATCTTAGTTTTATGTCTTTAGCTTCAATAAAAAGTCATAGGTTAAACCACACCTTTTGCACTCTCATTTTAGTATTTGCTCGTTAATTGCTGGAGACTAGTAATAAGCTAGTTGGGGGGTGTGATGAGAGCACAAAAGTGCGATCTACACATTACTTAAATTAGTATTATTGCTAACAAATAATGATAGGAGTGCTGTATTAATATTATATTTTTGTAGGTTGCAGGTGATCGTAAATCAAAGTTAAATTTCGCATCGGGTCCAAAAATATGCATCGCCACAGGTGACCAGCCAACCACATGGGGTCAGTCCCAGTTGCACACTAGAAGGAGAATTAGCCGACTAGGTGCAGCCACATCCAGCGTGCAACCCATCCTCCCACGAGTGATCAACGGCATCCGCGAGCCCATCCACACGTCCGTGATCTCAACGTCCGCATCCCAGCTCCGGTGCACAAGTCCAGCCATCCATCATCCATGGAGCTTCTTCCGCGAGCCATCCACGGTTCAAATCTCCCAAGCTACCACCGAGCGTCCTCATTCCAGCTCTCCCGAGATCCCAGCTTCTGTGATCAGCTCCCAGCGTCCACGTGCAATCCGCGAAGATCCCGCATCCACAGCCTCATCCAGCCTTTTCCAGCATTTTGCGATCTCATCTCCGCATCCATCTGCCCCTTCCACGTTCCAGCCACATCCGCGTCCGAAGATCCTGGCATCTCCCGATTTCAGTATCCCGTATCCCAGCTCCCGTCTGAGTTCATCCATCCACGCATCCCAGTTGAAGCATCTCGTCCGCATTCCTCCCTCTGCAACGCATCCCAGCATCCCATATCTCAGCTGCCTCCTGAGATCAGCCTTCCTCCCTTTCCGGAGTTCGCATCCATCCTCTTCTTCCGGGATTCATCCCATCCGTCCGTCCTCTCCACGTGCCATGAGGAAATCCATCGCTGGTGGAGGAGCTCTGGGGATCTATATGAAGGAACCTCTCTCGGCTGGAGGGGGATCTCATCCCTCATTCGAAAAACAGAGCCTCAGCCGGCTATTGAAGGAAAGAAAAAAAAAAAGAGGAAGGAAGAAACAGGGGATGCCCTGTTCTTCCGAAAAGAAAAGAAAAAGAGAGGGAAAGGCTTATATTTTAATGGAGGGCTGATATCTTGTGAAGGGTGATGGAGGAACCTTTGATGTCTTATTTTCTTTCAAGTAAATTTTGAACAATTGATCTCTTTGATTTACATCTATTAATATGTTTTTGATTCTTGCATGCTTATTTAATGAGATAGATCTTTTATGGTTTATATTTCTTGATTCATGGATTGTTTCGATGTTTGATTTATCGTAGACGTATCGGCACGATAAATACTTAGATCTTGAATTCATGTTTTTAAATTATATACTCCATGATTAGAACTATTCTATCTGATTGATCTTTAATCAAGAATCACAGAATTTAATTGTTGAAAATATTATCATCAAAGGGGATTCCAGATCCCTCCACCATCTTAAATTATCCAAACTTCGATTCTCTGTTTACTGATTTATTTCTTACTTGCAAAACATCATCTTAATCCACAAATTTATTGAATTAATTAATCTGAAATTATACTAAATAATCTCATATATATTTCGTTTCCTGAGGAATCGACCTCGGACTCCTGAGAATTTATTACTTGTGCGATTCTCCTATACTTGGGAGATTAGTTTCGCGAAAGCAATTTTGCGAGCGAGTCAAGTAGTTCGTATCCTTTACATCATATATAATTATGTTGGACGTAAACACAGCTAATCTCCGACCATCTGATAGTCAACTTTAAAAACCACGCAATAGCACATATCTGGTAGGATAGTGATTACGGGTATCGATCCACAGGGATTGGGGTATAATTATTTTTCTTAAAAATAAAAATATTTAAAAGGAAGAGTTTGTGAAGAAAATTAAACTAAAGAATTTAATAAAAAATGCAATTAAAATGTTATCAGTTTGAGGGAACCTAGGGCAAGGAATTCACCACTAACATCGGAACAAGGGTTATTTGTATTTTAATTTATTCTTAGATTAACATGCAAATTGGCTACAAGCCTAATAAGCATTCGAATAAAATTTCACAAAAGTAATTTAGGCATAATCCATCTTTAGTTAGCATGAAATGTCTACCCTAATCTAAGATGGTAGCACATCACATCTTTCTTAAGCATGAACTATCTTATTTTTACTTCAATGATCATGAAGAGCAGTTGTATAAACGTCAGACTTAAAATCACGAAAATTAAATATGAGATGAAATAAAATATTCATTAGGAGCAAAATAAAGTTTATACAACTCCAAGAATAGAAAATTAAAATATAAAACCCTTGGCCTTTTGTTAGGGTTGCATCCAGTCCTAGTGAGGAGATCAGCCTTCCATGGAGTCGTGGGCGACAGCAGCAGCGATGTAGAAGGCCTTCATCACGACTGGGTTCTCCTTCTTTTCTCCCGTCGGCTTCCTCTCCCTCTTGAACTTCATTATTTTTTTCTTTGGAAAATCATTTCCAAAATATCCAAACTACTATCTCTCCCTCTTATTTTTGTGGGAACTTGGTCTCGGAACCCAAGCTTCTCCGACGAAGAGATCCACCCCGGTGGGGAAGAGGAGGAATGCCCTTCTCTGTTCCTTTCCTTGGCCTTTTATAGGCTGCCCACCTCAATAAGCTTGGACTTATCTGTCGGAAGTGATCGAGATGTGAGGATACGCTCGCGATGCTGCTGGATTCTGTTTTGAAGAGAGAAAAGATCGGAAGCTGGCTAGGTGTGATCCGCGGATGTGAAGAATCCGTGGGTGATGAAGAGGAGATGGTTGCCGAGGGTTGGATTCAGCTGGATTCTTGCTGACACTGGACATGATTCGGAAGAGACCGACGCATTGCGTGGGCGTTGAAAGATCCCAGCGGCTGGGAGGATGTGGTTCCAAAACAGGGGAAGTTTAGATTTGGCTCTATCTTGGCTGAGATCTAGCCAAGCAGGGGATGCAAGGCTGGAAGATGAACATGGAGTTCGGGAGGATGAAGCAGCTGGGAGCAAGAGATTTTGTTTGGATACGGGATGAAGATAGATCACGAACAGGGGAGCTAGAACGTGTTGCCGTTGGCTGGATATGGCGGAGAAGAAATCTGGGAAGATGTTGGATGTGATTTGGAGAAGAGGATGGATTGGTTCAGAAGATGAAGATGAATCGCTGAATAACCGGTTGTGGGAGGAGATGGGATGCTGGGAGATGATCTGGAAGGAGCATTTGAAGTTTTTATTCAACTAGGAATAGGCCACCGGTTCTGTTCTTTGGACGTGGAGGTTTGGATTTGATCCGGCTGAATGCTGAGAAGCTTGTGAATAAGGATGAACTCGGAGCAAGGGAAAATGATGTGGAATTGTTGGACTTGGAGCTGTGGATAGACTCGGGAGGTTGACGCTGGGATGAATCCGGATGAGGTTGAAGAAGCTGGGAATCCGGTTGGAGGTTGGGATGCACGGGATGGCGTTCGAAGAAGAAATCTGGGAGGACGTTGGGTTCGGTTGAAATGGAATGTGGGATGAAGAGAAGTTGAGAGAGAGACGTTGGGAAGATGAACTCGTGATGAAGATACGATGGGGAGGCGTTAGAACGTGGAGGATGCTCTGTTCCGTGAAGCTTGGGAAGGTGCCGTTGAATCCTGGCTGACCGTGGGCTAAGAAGGAAAGTTGGATCGGGAAGGAAAGTTGGATCGGGTTCGTGAAAGGAAGTTGTTCAGGATGTGAGGAAGAAACGGATGCGGAGGAAACGTGGGAGAGCTGGAATGTTGGGATCTTGGCTATGTAAGATGTCGGAATGCATGAACTTGGGATGGCTAGGTGGATAAAAAGGTTTAGATGTAGCTCTATGAACGACGTGCACACAAGCTGAAGAGTGGGTTTGAGAGGGTGAATCAGAATCTAAGAGGACCTGATTCATAGGGTGCATGTGATTTGGGTTCAGGGGTCATCCCAGATTAATTTGATTCGACCAGCATACATTAGATGGACCAATAAAATCAAGCAAAATCGAATTATTTTTAATAATGCAATGATGAAGGGGAACACATTTTCTTATGTTAAATTTAAAATATGTGCAAAAAAAATAATGATAAGTGCTGTGTAAAATAGCTAAATATATACATTATTTAGCACTTATCACCATCTTCAGCATTTTTATGCAACACTTTCTCAGCATCCGGACAAAGTTGGGATTGAATGCTATATCCTCGATTACGCCGTTCATGCATCATCTACATTATTTGGATCCTTATATGGTTAACCATCTGAGGCACAGGGAGATGACGAGCCTCTATGATCCAACTATTAAAACACTCTGCCACATTTGATGTCATGAAGCCCTAGCGTAGACCTGGAAATACAGAATTTGCCCAATGCTCCGGCTTTGCATGTAGGAGAAAGGTGGTAGCACCAGGAGCTTCTGATGTAAGCTTTGCAATTAGCTTTTAGAATACACTAAGCCTTGGTGTATATGGCAGCAACATTTAGTAAATCAATGAGCATCTTTCTCTCGGCTGCACGATAATGGACAAGGACCTACATTGACAATTAAAAATCAGATATACCACTTGCTATATTACTTAGATACTTTGTAGTTTAAATTATTCATAATATGACGATTGAAACCTGATTCTTGAAGTATTCTTTTACATGACAAATACAATATGAGTGGTAAGAATCAGAAAAGTACTTCGGCACCGATTTAATAATCCCTTGATGTTTATCCGTCATAAATGTGAACTGTTGACCACGATACTCACTACAATTATGAATAGCTTCCTTTAGAAACCGATAAAACCATTCTCAATTTTCATCAGTTTCTGTATCTACCACACCATAAGCTATAGGAAACGTATCATCATTTCCATCTTTGGAAGTGGCTCCAAGCAGTACACCTCCATCCTTATGCTTTATAAATATGCCATCCATAAAAATCAGAGGACGACATTCTTTTAACTAATTAAAAGAAAACACACAAGTGTATGTGCTAAAGTAAAAATAAAGTTGTAAGCACAGTCAATCACAAACACAAAGATTTATAGTGGTTCGGAGATTCCACTGCTCCTACATCCACTCCCCAAACACCTTTGGGAATTTCCACTATAATCAGCGATTACAGTCCGGTAGTTTTTCGAGTGAACTACCCAACTCGTTATTTTACCCCGGACTAACAACGAACCCTACAATCCCCCAATTTTAACTTAGGCTTGGGACGCCTATCCCTTGTTCCAAGTCCCTTGACTGGAACAAGCTCAATGTTCAAACATTTTACAAAGATTTAAAAGCTCTTATGAAAGCAAATATAGCAATGAGAAACAACAAAACCGGAAGAACCCTTTTTGCCGTTGGAAGCGTGGGTGATGATGGTTCTTCCGATGTGGATCACGTTGGCTTGAATGTGAGCTTTGATTGCCGAGTGGGAGTGGGTAGATGAGCACAAAATCAGAAGAAGACTTGAATGCACTTGATTTCTCCTCTTGAAAGCGCTAACTCCCTTGAACCTCTTTCTCTTTCTTCTTTCTTGAATGATCTTGTGTTTAGTTGGTGAGAAGATGTTTAAGGGCACTTAAAAGCTCCTTTTTATAGCCCTACAAGCAATAGATCCGTTAGACACAAAAATATAGCCGTTTGAAATTCAAACAAACCTGCAAAAGTGTGTCAGTCGCGTTCCAGGCGCTCCGGAGACGTCTCCGCTTGAACGCGAGACGTCTCGGCTGTATAAAAATTCTTTTGACGATGTTGGAGTCGACTCGGCGCTTTCTGGGGACGACTCCGAAGAAGAACAGCTCGACTTCTTGTTTTTCTGTTTTTCTGAGAGAGTCGGCTCGACACTTTATGGGGACGTCTCGGGATGTTCATGCTTTATGCGTGGGGACGACTCCGCGATGTTGGGGACGACTCTGAAGTTTTCTCAATGAAAAACGAGTCCTCTGGAATCTCTGAGAGAGTCGGCTCCGCGCTATCTGGGGACGACTCCGGAAGTTTGTGCTTTATGCGTGAGGAGAAGCAACAAGTTTCAGGGGGCACTCCCGAACCCCGTTTTACTGGGACGACTCCGCGTCCTTCGGAGTCGACTCGCGCGTATCCCTTGAAATCGACCTTTCTGCCGTCTCTGAGAGAGTCGGCTCCGCAGAGTCGGGAGTCGACTCCGACCCTGCGAGACGCCTCGGCAGGTGCCGGGGACGTCTCCAGACGTGCCATTTCTTCCTCTACGTGCCAGAGACGTCTCTGGGACAAACTGGAGACGTCTCGACTGCCCCTGATCTGATTTCTTCATCTCAAAAAAAATCTTCAATAAATTCTTGAAAAATATGGGAACATGCCTTGATAATTCTTAACAATATTCTTAGTTAAAACCTCAAATCCTCAAATAAATTGTTAATATAAAGGGAATTATACTCTAGTGTTTTGTATTCATCAAAATCCATTAGGGGGTCAACAATCTCCCCCTTTTTGATGATGACAAAACACTGAGTATATGCAAAATTTAAAATTTGAACATATACACAGTATTTGATCAGATGTACAAGTATTGTGTTTTAGTTAGAGCTAGATACAGTATGCATAATTCAATATAGTCAACTGTCAGTTCTATCCTTTATGCATAAGTATTGATCTTAGTAGCTCTTTGAGCAATTTTGGCATGTCATCTATCACTTTTAGATTTGAATCAAGTTAGAGTGTAAATTAATGAAATATTGATGCTAAAAACAATTAAGAAACCAAATACTTTTGACTCCCCCTTTCTTTTCCAGAAGGACAATTGTCTTAAAGCCAATATTCTTCAATTTTATCTTTTCATTTTGTTGATTCTAATTAAAATTTCAAGTATGAGTGTAAATTTTGTATTTTGCATTCCATTTCCATATTGGGTTCTACTCCCCCTTTTTGTCATCAACAATGAAGGGGACAAATTTTCCTTAGGTACCTAAAACGCAATTCCTATTAGAGTTCAGCATTCATATTACCATGAATCAATCAATGATTTTCAAGTTATACTCCCCCTTTCCAAGTTATTTCCATTAATGAATTCAGCATTCATTTCACTCCCCCTTTATTTTGGAATTCATTTCAGACCTTTCAAATACAGTTATTACAGGTTGTGCTCCCCCTGTTTAATATGCATTGTTAAGTTGGCAAAATAGTAAAATGATTGCACATTGTCAAGTTTGAACATTTAAAGTATGTTATGACATTTTCATGGCACATCACAAAATTAGAGACATACACAGAGTTTCAAAAAGAAGGGTATGACATTCATATGGTATTACAATCATTTGAAGCCATTACAAGGATAAAAAGCTATTACAAGTATTGATTGCTAATACAAGAGAAGAAGTTTCAAATAAGCCTAGGATTTTACAAAAAGATAAACCCTAGATGTCCACAAAATGTCCCTCACCGGCGACCACGCTCAATAGCCCCCAGCAGCAGCCTCTATAAATCTATTTATTGAATCCATTAGGGTTCTAAGGTGATTTCCCTGAGATTGATTGAAGGCTGTCACTAGTGCTTCAAACTCATGGGTTGCCCTGTCAATCCTTCCTCTAAGTTGGGCAGCCACACTGCCCACATTTCCTTCAGGACTTGCCAACTCTTGAAGACCATTTGATATGATCTTCAATTTAGCCTGTATCTCACATGATCTTCTTGTTTGGTTTGTTGCCACACAAACCAATTCTGACGCTATAGCTTCTATTTGAACTTTGATTTCCTTCAATTCTTCTAGGAGTGCTTCATGTGAGGTACGGATGGGAGCTAACTCAGCAGAGATTATTGATCTCATCTCTTCCCTCATCTGCTGGCACATCATAGATGCTAGGGTGTGCATCTGCTCATCTGATAAGGACAATGATCCACTAGCTGGAGGAGGAGGCACTGAAGTGGATGGTCCAGCCGTGCTGGAAGGTACATCAGGAAAGGCCATAGGGCTATGTGGAGGAGAGAGGTGGTCAGGCTCCTAATGTTGGATCTCAGGCTCTATGGTTTGGGATTTTCTTTTAGAGACATTAACCCAAGACCTGTCTTTCTTGTGAAACTCCATCCTATGTAGTGTGCTCTCATTGTAGTAATCAGTGTTTCTCAAGGGTTTTTCTGGCTCATTTTCAGGGATAGGTACCTTAAAGTGTTTGAACAGTAGGGTGAAGACCATCCCATATGGTATGCTAAATCTGGAATACCTATAACATATGGAGATATAGTTCAACATGAGCCTCGGGAGGTTTAGGGGAATCCCTAGCAAGATATGGTGCATAATGGCCAAGTCTCGCTCCGAAATGAAATCGAAGCGACCAATTTTTGGAAACAAGACCCTGTTGATTATGCTCAAGAGTAATCTCATTTCAGCATTGAGGTCTTGGGACTTAACTATGTCAAGAGGACCGCAGTCCTCTCTACCTAAAATTAGGTTTAGGGCAATCTCCCTTTGGGGATGTGAGGTCGGAGCCTCACCGTATTTGGGTATTTGTAACAAGCTAGATAAGATGTCCTCATTGATTTCTATCAATGTGCCTCGGACATATCCGGTGTACCCCGAGCTCCCTAAGGCCAAATTGCTAAACATTTCTCTTATTAGGCCGGGATAGGTTGACATATTTAGGGAACATAGGTGTTCCCAACCTTGGGCACGGAGTCTCTCTCCAATAGAGAACCCCTCACTTGCTAGAAAATTAAAATCAATGTATCTACCTGTGGTTACTGTGCGATTCGCACAGGAGGGGGTCACGGTTGGCGGAGCAACCGGAGGAGACGGCGCGGAGGGCTCTTCCCTCCGTTCCTCGTCGTCGTTTGCTACCCTAGGATGCCTCCCACCTGTACGCCTAGCTTTCTTAGGGGCCATTGATTGGAAATCTAAGGAAATGGGGAGAGATTTCGGTTCGATTTGTGGTGGAGAGAAGATGAAGGCTAGGGTTTAGGTTTTCGTTGGGGACGAAGAAAGGCAGCTCGGGACGGCTCGAGCTGTTTCGACCTATTTTAAAAACTTTCATTCGGTCCCCGAGACGTCTCCGCGACTAATGCGAGACGTCTCGCCGGGGGGACGTCTCTGTGATTTGCCAGAGACGTCTCCGGCACTGAAAAATTTCAGAATTATTTCTATCTTTTCCCAATTTATTTTATTCAACCACAATAATCAGCATGATTTCTTTTGGTGAATATAGAGTGAGCTTGTTTGTGATCCTTCCCCTCAATAATACATCCTATAAAAGTTTGATAATTGATTTTTGAATTATCAATATTGAAATGAGGAATGTTTGACCAAATTTCGAATGCCTATGAAATAGGCTCTGAAAATATCTCCATGAAGAGTCCAAGGGAGGGTAACCATCCTCCGGAAAGTCAAACAATTCGTCATCTAACTTTGATAGATTCATGTTTTCACTTATTAGGCACTAGGTTTGCTATATGTGGCCTTGAAGTGTATTATCAGTTTGAGTAGCATTCACATGTATCTCTAGAGCTTACAAAGCATTGCATTACAAGTTCAATCTATTTGCTGGGATCATACAGGCACAAAGCATTCCTTAAAAAGTTGAATCTATCTTTACAAAGGGGCTTTGTAAAGATATCAGCCAATTGATTTTCAGTGCATACATACTCAATCAATACATCATTTTTCAGCACATGATCCCTTATAAAGTGATGCCTAATCTCTATGTGTTTTGATTTAGAGTGTTGGACAGGATTTTTTGTTAAATTAATTGCACTTGTATTATCACATCTAATTGGTATGTTATCCATTTTGATACCAAAATCTTCAAGTTGTTGCTTAATCCAAAGAACTTGGGCACAACAGCTTCCGGCTGCAATGTACTCAGCCTCAGCTGTGGACAAGGCAACTGAATTCTGTTTCTTGCTAAACCAAGAAACCAAGTTAGCACCCAAGAATTGACAGGTGCCACTTGTGCTTTTTCTGTCGAGTTTGCACCTGGCAAAATCAGCATCGGAATAAGCAGTTAAATTTAAATCAGATTGTTTAGAATACCATAAGCCTGCATTAGGTGTCCCTACTAGATATCTGAATATTCTTTTAACAACTTGCAAGTGTGATTCCTTAGGACATGCTTGGTACCTAGCACACATGCAAACACTGAATAATATGTCTGGTCTACTAGCAGTAAGGTAAAGTAAAGACCCTATTATACCTCTGTACAATTTGCAGTCTATACTTTTGCCTTTTTTCGTCTTTGTCAAGCTTGCAACATGAGCCCATGGGTGTGCTGATTTCCTTTGCATCCTTCATCTTAAACTTCTCCAACATTTTCTTGATATATTTAGACTGACTAATGAAGATGCCTTCCTCTGATTGTTTAATTTGTAGCCCAAGGAAGAAGTTGAGTTCACCCATCATGCTCATTTCAAATTCTCCCTGCATAAGCTTAGCAAACTCTTGACAAAGACTGTCATTAGTAGCACCAAAAATTATATCATCCACATAAATTTGTACAAGCAATAAGTCATTCCCTTTTCTTTTAATGAAGAGTGT
>NW_024069816.1:0-28293 GCF_009389715.1 Phoenix dactylifera
TCACTGTGTATACTGCCCCGGCCGAGGTCTTACGAACTCAGTCTTATAAATCACATAGGATCTCTCCTTATCTATCAAGGTCGATAGATTCCATATAGGTGCATACCCTACTCCTACAGTGAACTTACTGCAGCCAATCTACACTGCATGGACCCATATGGCTAGAGACCATGTATGTGTGCAGTCAAACTACAATAACCTCACTGTGAGTAGCCGAAGCACTGCAGGTCAAAGGACCAGTCACACTACTGCAACATCAAGCAAGTCACTGACGAGTGGATAGACATCCAAGTGACTTCTTGTATTGGTCACGCTCAGTACCCTTGTTCTCTAACAAGCACCTGCACTATCACTTCAGTGTCCCTACACTGTGGACTCAAGTCTCGTCCATCCAGAAGGAGAGTGATCTGTGCACTGATCGGATCGATCACCGTCCTCGTGATGATCCTTTGATCAGGAGCATTTAGAAATTAATCACCAATGATACATGGCTCAAATTCTCAACTCTTGAGAATATGTATCATCATCTTATTAATTTCTTGGACGATTCATAGACACATAAACAATATGAATGAAAAAGATGCCTTTTATTTATTCAATAATAAATAGTCAAGTACAAAATTATGTCCCTAGAATCAACAATGTGTCAGCCAAATTGGCTTCTAGGGCATACATCTAACACTCCTAAGCGTCGTTCTCCTTAATTGCATTCTTTATGCAGGACACTCCGGGCGGCGTGTATCCCACGGCACACGTATCTCCGCACGCGCCCAGACCGCATTCGCCTCGAAGAACGCGCGTATCGCGGCCGCTTAACTGGCACTCCTCGCAAGCAGCAACTGGCCGATCCGATTTTCCAGGTAACACCTCAATTAGCATTTAATAGCCTTCTGGTGTTCCCCAGGCGACGCGTCGAGAGGAGGAGAAATACGATCGCAGCTGGCCACGGAGAAACCCCGTCGAGCGGCAAGTGATAGGCACGCGACCAACGAGCGGAATTCCCCGAGGCTCAGTCCTCGGATGCCAGGCTAACCCGATGATCATCCCGGGAGCAGACTAGCCTGAAGCCCCGACCGGTCGCCTCGGCTTGCGCCAGCCTTGGCCGACCAACGAGCGGAATTTCCCGAGGCTCGACCCTCGGATGCCAGGCTAACCCGATGATCATCCCGGGAGCAGACTAGCCTGAAGCCCCGACCGGTCGCCTCGGCTTGCGCCAGCCTTGGCCGACCAACGAGCGGAATTTTTCGAGGCTCGGCCCTCGGATGCCAGGCTAACCCGATGATCATCCCGGGAGCAGACTAGCCTGAAGCCCCGACCGGTCGCCTCGGCTTGCGCCAGCCTTGGCCGACCAACGAGCAGAATTTCCCGAGGCTCGGCCCTCGGATGCCAGGCTAACCCGATGATCATCCCGGGAGCAGACTAGCCTGAAGCCCCGACCGGTCGCCTCGGCTTGCGCCAGCCTTGGCCGACCAACGAGCGGAATTTCCCGAGGCTCGGCCCTCGGATGCCAGGCTAACCCGATGATCATCCCGGGAGCAGACTAGCCTGAAGCCCCGACCGGTCGCCTCGGCTTGCGCCAGCCTTGGCCGACCAACGAGCGGAATTCTCCGAGGCTCGGCCCTCGGATGCCAGGCTAACCCGATGATCATCCCGGGAGCAGACTAGCCTGAAGCCCCGACCGGTCGCCTCGGCTTGCGCCAGCCTTGGCCGACCAACGAGCGAAATTCCCCGAGGCTCGGCCCTCGGATGCCAGGCTAACCCGATGATCATCCCGGGAGCAGACTAGCCTGAAGCCCCGACCGGTCGCCTCGGCTTGCGCCAGCCTTGGCCGACCAACGAGCGAAATTCTCCGAGGCTCGGCCCTCGAATGCCAGGCTAACCCGATGATCATCCCGGGAGCAGACTAGCCTGAAGCCCCGACCGGTCGCCTCGGCTTGCGCCAGCCTTGGCCGACCAACGAGCGGAATTCCCCAAGGCTCAGTCCTCGGATGCCTGGCCTAGCGCCGGAAGAATTTCCTGAGGCCTAACCCTCGGATGCCTGGCCTAGCGCCGGAAGAATTTCCTGAGGCCTAACCCTCGGATGCCTGGCCTAGCGCCGGAAGAATTTCCTGAGGCCTAACCCTCGGATGCCTGGCCTAGCGCCGGATGAATTTCCTGAGGCCTAACCCTCGGATGCCTGGCCTAGCGCCGGAAGAATTTTCTGAGGCCTAACCCTCGAATGCCTGGCCTAGCGTCGGATGAATTTCCTGAGGCCTAACCCTCGGATGCCTGGCCTAGCACCGGAAGAATTTCCTGAGGCCTAATCCTCGGATGCCTGGCCTAGTGCCGGAAGAATTTTCTGAGGCCTAACCCTCGAATGCCTGGCCTAGCGCCGGAAGAATTTCCTGAGGCCTAACCCTCGGATGCCTGGCCTAGTGCCGGAAGAATTTCATGAGGCCTAATCCTCGGATGCCTGGCCTAGCGCCGGAAGAATTTCATGAGGCCTAACCCTCGGATGCCTGGCCTAGCGCCGGAAGAATTTTCTGAGGCCTAACCCTCGGATGCCTGGCCTAGCGCCGGAAGAATTTTCTGGGGCCTAACCCTCGGATGCCTGGCCTAGCGCCGGATGAATTTTCTGAGGCCTAACCCTCGGATGCCTGGCCTAGCGCCGGATGAATTTCCTGAGGCCTAACCCTCGGATGCCTGGCCTAGCGCCGGAGGAACTTCAAGAGTCAGGAGTCGGCGAGGCGCTACCGAGAGTTAAAAGGAGGAAGGATGTCCGCCGAAATCTGCAGACCGCCGGATCAGCGACAACTGCCATACGCCATAAAGAAGGCGGGAAGCTCGGAGCGCGCGCGCCTTTCCGAGGGATGGCGGCAATCTCGAAGCATCACTCCCTTCACCCGTTCCCCTCCTGGTTCCAGGCTCGGGAGTGGGGGGCTACTGTTACGGGGGAACTTAGCCACCATGCCCCACGTGACCGGCACGCGCGCCCAGGAAGACTACGGCTGCCCCTTGATCCAGCAATCCGACCTCGGGTCGGATATCTTCGGCTCCGCAGCCCGACCCCGAGTCGGCCGCCCCTTGATCCAGCAATCCGACCTCGGGTCGGATATCTTCGGCTCCGCAGCCCGACCCCGAGTCGGCTGCCCCTTGATCCAGCAATCCGACCCCGAGTCGGCAATCTCTCGACAACAACAGACTGTTCCTCTGAGGCACGCCGCGGCCGCCTGCTCCACCACTCCCTGCAACGGCCGTATCCGGCGCTGCCCCACGATCCCCTGTAACAGCCGTACAAAGCGGAGCTCCACTATGCCCTGCCATGGCTGTACCCAGCGCTGCCCCACGACGCCCTGTAACGGCCATGTCAGTGGCAGCCCCATCATGCCACACGATGACGAATCCCCGGAAAAACCCCCCAGCCTGATATATATGAGGCTGGGGGGGAAGGGGGAGGGTAAGATATATCTTCCAGAGTATCATTTCACCTGCTACCTTCTCCTTCTCCTTCTCCTTCGATCTCCTCTGACTTGATCGTCGGAGGGCCCCCACTACCCCGGTGGTGGTGGTGCGAGGCTTGCTTGCAGGTTTCACGGCGGAGGGCGGAGCGCAACCAAAGCAACTCAAAGGGAACCCCGTTCACACTGCTGTGCCAATCGTTCTCGGTTTGGACCACCAGCAACAGAATTCATTATGGTCTAAGGCACAATAGAGTACATTCATGGCTTTGGCATTTAATTGTGCCTTCCTTCTATCATTGTCATCCCAATCTTTTTCAAGCTTGGGTATAGCAACGTTGTCTACTTAAATAGAAGAAATGTATGGTCCATTAACTACGATGCTCCAAACATCATAGTCTTGGGCTTGGATGAATATCCTCATCCTAGCCTTCCAATAGGTATAATTGGTTCCATTAAAGAATGGAGGCCTATTGGTGGATTGCCCCTCACTAAGAGAGGATCCAAAAGGGGTTGTCATTTTTTAATCTTTTACTCTAAAAAAAATGAGAGCACCTGCTCTGATACCACTTGTTGCCCAAGAAGACAACCCAAGAGGGGGGGTGAATTGGGTTATGATTTAAATTTCGACCAATTAAAAACTACATTTGGTTAATATCCAATTCTATTACAAGTATTCCGGTTAAGTAACTATATGCAGTGAAAGATTAGAGAGAGTGTAAGAGAGAGTGCAGCAACCAACACAAACACAAAACAATTTATAGTGGTTCGGAGCTAACCCCTGCTCCTACGTCCACTCCCCAAGCTACACTTGGGAGTTCACTATAATTCCTTGGATTACAGCCGGTTGTTTTACAAGTTCACAACCCAACTTGTTGTTTTACGAGATCACAACGAACTCGGTCGGTTTTCACAGGCTCACCGACTAGAACCACCCGATTATTTTTCCAGGATCACAATCGAACCCTTACACCGTTGGTTTTAACCTTGGCTCACCAACAAACCTTACAACCCTTGATTCAATCCTCTGATTGAATCAAGTAAGAAAATAGTTTGGGAAAAGTTACAAGAAAAGCTTCTTAATAAGCAAATATTAACCAATATGAATAAAATAGAGTTAGAAGCCCTCAAACAGATTTTGGAAGAGGAAGAAGGGGCTTCTCGAACTCTGAGTCTCCTCTTTGAGTGCACTGAAGATCTGATGTCAGAGGAAGAGCCTTGAATGCGAAGGGAAGACTTCTAGGAATGTATTGAATGCGTTTCTTCCTTCTTTTGCTTGTCTTTTCTCTCAATAGACTCTTGGTAGATGGAAAATACTTAATGCACAAATGGAGTGACTCTCTTGGTGTCTACTATTGTTCACTCTGGCTATTTAAGCAGTCTCCTTTGAAAACTAGTCGTTAGACACTGATTTGTAGCCGTTCTGCACGGTCTGCAACTCTTGACAATGTATCCGTTGGGGTCGGAGTCGATTCGCTCGATCTGGAGTTAACTCGGCTGTTGCTGGAGTCGACTCTTGCTTTACTGGAGACGACTCGTCCACTATTCGGGATTTGAATTAAAGTGCTGTCCTGTTCTGGAGTCGACTCGCCAATATCCGGAGATGACTCGGCACTTTTGGAGACGGCTCGTTCTCAGGGTTCCAGAGATCTATATTTTTGCATTTCTTTCTCGAGTCGACTCGGATCATCTTGGAGTCGACTCGGCTCTCAGAGCCCGCAAACTGATCCTCTGTCTTTCGAGTTGCACTGCCTCGGAGTCGACTCGTACTTTGTTGGGGTCGACTCGGCTGACTTGGGGTCGACTCTCATATTCTCGGAGTCGACTCGGTCACAGAGTCACTTTGTTTGGTTTTCTGCCTTTCAGACTGCTTTCCTCTAAGAGTCGACTCTTGCATGTTTAGGAGTCGACTCGCCAAACTTCGGAGTCGACTTGTAACCTTCTGGAGTCGACTCGGTAACAAGGTCCAAAAACCATCGTTCTGTCTTTCTGTCTGTTACCCTTTGGAGTCGACTCAAAACTGTCCGGAGTCGACTCGGCAAGCATCGAAGTCGACTCGAAATCGTCGGAGTCGACTCGGTGACAGGGTCTGAAATTCATCTTTCTGTCCTTCTGTCTGTTCTCAGTCGGAGTCGACTCGTAGTGAACCGGAGTCGACTCGAGCTTGTGCCAGAACCTTTGAAACACTTGGAGTTGACTCGCAAGCTTCCGGAGTCGACTCGAGTTTCAGACTTTGGCTTAATTGTGTTCAACACTTAGTCAATTAATCTTGAACAAAAGCTCGATGCTCTTAAAGATAAATTCACATATATTTGCCTGAAACACTAGATTGAATTCATTAGTACAACATGAAATATACTCAAATGCTTTGAGCTCATCAAAATCAAATAGGGGTATAACCAATCACTCCACACTGTCGACCCCCAATGCTCCGAAATCCGGTTCGTGACAAGAAAGTTTACAATATCAGCATACCATGGCATAGTAGAAAGTGCAAACAACTGCTCTTCGGGGAATGAGTCCTTGATGGGGAACTGTGGTGTCGAATCATTAAAAACTAATTGTGATAAATGGTCAGCAACCACATTCTCTACTTCTTTTTTATCTTTGATAGTGATGTCAAATTCTTGGAGTAGAAGTATCCATCGTATTAAGCGTGGTTTGGCCTCTTTCTTATCCAACAAATATTTTAGTGCCGCATGGTCCGTGAAGATAACAATAGGAGCACCAAGGATATAAGAGCGAAATTTATCTAAGGCAAATACTACTGCAAGCAATTTCTTCTCGGTGGTAGTGTAATTCATTTGAGCATCGTTTAAGGTTTTGCTTGCATAGTAAATGACATATGGCTTATTATCCTTGCGTTGTCCTAGGATAGCTTCTATCGCATAGTCGCTAGCGTCGCACATAATCTCAAAAGGTAATGACCAATCAGGTGGTCGCACGATGGGTGCAGTGCTAAGCATAGACTTCAACTTTTCGAATGCCTCCTGACAGGTTTCAGTCCAATTGAACGGTGTATCAAGGGATAGGAGGTTATATAATGGTCGAGCTATGACACTAAAGTCCTTGATGAACCTCCTATAAAATCCGGCGTGACCCAAAAATGATCTAACATCTCTAACCGTCTTGGGTGCAGGTAGCTTAGCAATTAAATCAATCTTAGCTCTATCTACTTCCATGCCCTTCGATGAAACAATATATCCTAAAATAATTCCTTTTGGTACCATGAAGTGGCATTTCTCCTAATTCAGTATCAAATTCTTCTTCATACATCCAGCTAAGACTGCTTGTAAATGTGAAAGGCAATCATCAAATGTGTCGCCAAAAATGGAAAAGTCATCCATGAACACTTCTAAAAATTTTTCGTTCATGTCTTCAAAAATGCTGAGCATGCATCTTTGGAATGTTGTAAGTGCATTACACAACCCAAATGGCATTCGTCGGAAAGCAAATATGCCAAAAGGACAAGTGAAGGTAGTCTTCTCTTAATCTTCTGGTGAAATTTCAATTTGATAATATCCCGAATAGCCATCGAGAAAATAATAGAAATCATGCCTTGCAACTCTCTCCAACACTTGGTCTAGGAAGGGTAGAGGAAAGTGATCCTTTCGTGTGACCAAATTCAGCTTTCGGTAGTCAACACACATGCACCAACTTGTCGGAACACGAGTTGGAACTAGTTCACCTTGTTCATTTTCTACTACCGTCAAACCCGACTTCTTAGGAACGACTTGAGTAGGGCTTACCCACTTGCTGTCGGAAATTGGGTAAATAATACCTACGTCAAGCAACTTGAGGACTTCTGCCTTAACCACTTCTCCCATCGTAGGATTCAGCCTTCGTTGCATTTGTCTTGTGGTTTTGGCATTGTCCTCCAAATATATCCGGTGCATACAGATTAAGGGGCTAATTCCCTTCAAGTCGGCAATAGACCACCCTAAGGCTCTCTTATGATTTTTTAGAACCCCAAGTAATTTTCTTTCTTGGATATGATCAAGTCCAGATGAGATAATTACAGAAAAAGTGTCATTGAGTCCAAGAAAGGCATACTTAAGTTTCTTTGGTAAGGGTTTCAATTCGAGCTTGGGTGCTTGCTCATGGGATGGTACTATTTTTGCCTCTTGAGGCGACAACCTCTCAAATTCCCCTACTTTCGGTCTCCACCCATTGACCATCTTGATATCCAGATTATCCACAATAGGTGTAACTGACAAATCATCATCATCGGATGGGTCTAATTGCTTTAGCTAAAAATATTCTTCTGCGATGGTTTCAACCCAATCAACCTCCTTACTCTCTTCGTGATCATTGGGTTGTTTGCACACATTAAAAATGTTCAGTTCTAAGGTCATGTTACCAAAAGAAAGCTTCATGACGCCATTCCTACAATTAATCAATGCATTAGAAGTTGCAAGGAATGGACGTCCTAAAATGACCGGAATCTGAGACTGTGAGTTCGAAGCCGGATGTGTGTCCAATACGATAAAATCGACAGAAAAGTAGAACTTGTCTACTTGGACTAATACATCCTCGATAATTCTCCTCGGAATTTTAACTGACCTGTCAGCTAATTGCAAAGTGACGGAGGTTGGCTTCAACTCACCTAAACCAAGTTGCTCATATACAGAATATGGTAACAAATTCACACTCGTCCCTAAATCTAACAATGCTCGCTCTATCCTAAAGTCGCCTATGATGCATGAGATGGTTGGGCAACCTGGATCCTTAAATTTAGGGAGAATGTTGTGCTGCAAAATAGCACTCACATTTTCAGTTAAAAATGCCTTCTTCTTAACATTTAATCGGCACTTGACAGTACACAAGTCCTTCAAAAATTTAGCATATGAGGGTACTTGTTTGATTGCATTAAGAAGAGGTATGTTGATCTTTACTTGCTTAAAAAGCTCAAGAATTTCATAATTAGGTTCGAGCTTTTGCAACGGCTTTAACCGTTGTGGAAAAGTTGGAGGTAAAGGACATTCAACATTCTCGGTAGAAGTTGGGACCTCAACTTCTTCTTTGTCCCTTTCATTGACTTTGGGAGCATCAGAATTAGAAGTGACCTGCGGTCTCAATGGGACGATCTGATCAATGAGTTTTCCATTACGCAAAGTCATGATGCTCTTTGCATGTTCTATATGCGAATAAGAAGAAGCCGCATTATTACTACCGTGCACTTGTGGGTGTTAGTAACCCGCCCATGCCGCAGAAAATTCAAAACAAAATTAGATGGCAGCGGAATCGGCATAAGCGGGATCGACGTTCATCGCATGAACGTGTTTCAGGAACCGTTCGTAGATAGATAAGGATTAAAACTTTTAAAACCTTTAGGAAGATCAGATCTTCACCTTGTGCGGGTAGATGATCACCGCAAACTGAAGTTTGTGGTTTTGGAAGAAGGTTCGCTTGAAGCCGTTCAAGTGTCCGGCCTCTACGGGTATCCACACGAAGCAGAAACCGATCCAATCGCTCTAATCTTCCCGGGGTGCTAGCTCCCTTGCAGAGATATATTTTGATGGCTGATCTCCTCTCTTTCTTTCAACTCTTGAATGTGCTTGAGAGGAGGAAGAAGAAGAAGCAACCAAGGAAGAAGATCACCAAGCTTTGCAGCCTTTATCTTTTCCCTGCGTTGGATGAAGGAAGGGAAGAGGATGAGGCCGCCAACACCTTGGACTCCTTTTTCCTTGCTTGCGGCTGAAGACCAAGAGGAAGAAGGGGCCACGGCACAAGGAGGAGGAAAGGAGGAATTAGGTCTAGGGTTTGGCCTTTTGGTCCTTATAAAGTCATATGAAGCTCCTACCTTTTAGGAGCTTCATTATATTCCTTTTAAGAACCAAGAGGAGGGGGGCACGCCCCTCTTCTTTTCTCTTGGATTTCGGCCAAGCCCTCTTCCTCACCCCTCATCACGCACGCCCCCACTTGATCTAATCAAGTGGGGCGTGGGTCCTAACTCTAGGTGATTCAATCCTCTTCCAAAGAGGATTGGGTGCACTTGTTTCCCTTCAAATCCTAATCCAATTAGGATTCGTTTGAATCATGACTTAATTGAACCATTCAATCCCAATTAAATTAGGAGTCATCATAATTCATTAGATTAATAATTAATTAGGACTTAAGAAGTCCTAATCCAATTAGGACTTATTTAATTTTAGTCCTAATCCAATTAGGATTCTAATTTTGAATCCGAAGTCCTAATCCAATTAGGATTTCTAGGAATCCTATTCTAAGTAGGAATCCAAAATAGATTCAAAAATCCTAATCTTATTAGGATTGTGGGAATCCTACTTCAAGTAGGAATCCCAGTCCTACTCCAAGTAGGACTCCCAATCCTAATCCAATTAGGACTCTAGAAATTCCACTCCAAGTAGGATTCGTGTTTTAAGTCCAATTAATCAATTCTCATTTCTTCTTCAACTTATTATTAATCGAATTGATTACTCGTGATTCATAATCACTTTCCAACCATCGGATCGGTTAATACTTCTAGTGTGTGTGACCCCATAGGTTCTACTCTGATTGGTAGTGAGATATATTGCGATCTCTATTACAATATCATTGAAAACTTCTTTCAATGGGTTGGAACGATTCCAACTCTACTCATTAGGGTTAATCGATCATCGAGATAATCTCTGTGAGTCCTACTATCCACCAGTGACACCTAGCAGCATGTAGTGGCTATCCAGCATAATAGAATGATGAACCTCTAGGTGCAGTTATTATGTGATACAGTCCTACTATCATGGATTCCTACAGGACGGAGGTCATGGACAACTCGTCAAACCCCATCGTCTATCATATGTGAAGATTTATTCGACTTAAGTTTGAGAGCGGAGAACTCTTTCTCTATTGTGCAATCTGCCCCGGCCGAGGTCTTACGAATTCAGTCTTATAAATCACATAAGATCTCTCCTTATCTATCAAGGTCGATAGATTCCTTGTAGATGCATACCCTACTCCTACAGTGAACATACTGCAGCCAATCTACACTGCATTGATCCATATGGCTAGAAACCATGTATTTGTGCAGTCAAACTACAATAACCTCACTGTGAGTAGCCGAAGCATCGCAGGTCAAAGGACCAGTCATACTACTGCAACATCAAGCAAGTCACTGACGAGTGGATAGACATCCAAGTGACTTCTTGTGTTGGTCACGCTCAGTACCCTTGTTCTCTAACAAGCACTTGCACAATTGCTCCAGTGTCCCTACACTGTGAACTCAAGACTCGTCCATCAAAGAAAGCAATATGTGCACTAATCTCAGCGGATCAATCACCGTCCTCGTGATGATCCATCGATCAGGAGCAATTTAGGTTTTAATCACTAATGACACATGCCTCAAATTCTCAACTCTTGAGAATATGCGTCATCATCTTATTAATTTCTTGGACGATTCATGGACACATAAGAACATGAATGAAAAAGATGCCTTTTATTTATTCAATAATAAATAGTCAAGTACAAAATTATGTCCTAGAATAAAATAATGCGTCAGCCAAATTGGCTTCTAGGGCATACTTCTAACAATCTCCCACTTGCACTAAAGCCAATTAGCCATAAATCTAAGCCCCATCTTCTCAAGATGCGTTTTAGTTTTCTGCTGAGTTATCTGCTTAGTGAATGGGTCCACCACATTTCCTGTGGAATCTACTTTTTGATCCTCTACTTATTTCTTTTCGAGGTAGTCGCTTATTAGGTTAAACCTCCGCTCTATGTGCTTCGGTTTCTGGTGGGACCTTTGGCTCCTTAGCTAGTGCTATGGTGCCTTTGTTATTGCAGAAGAGTGCTATGGCATCTGATGGCATTACACCTAATTCTGCAATGAACCTTTTAAACCAAAAGGTTTCCACTGCACCCTTAGAGATGGCTTAACATTCAGCTTCTAAGGTAGAATCTACAATGATTGGTTGTTTGGAACTCTTCCAATTTACTAAACCATTATTGCACATATTCTGATGTAGACTTTCTATCATCAATATGTGTGCATCCTTCTACCTTCAACTCTGATATTCTTCCAAAAACCAAGAATAAATCTTTAGTTCTTCTTAAGTACTTAAGAATATTCTTCACAGTTATCCAGTGCTTCTTGCTTGGATTTGACTGATATATGCTCGTGACACTCACAGCATATACTATATCATTTCACGTACATAGCATGGTATATATGAGGCTCCCTATAGCTGAAATATAAGGGATCTTGCTCATCCGCTGAATCTCTTTAGATGTGTTAAGGCACATCTTCTTGGAGAGATTTATCCCATGCCTAAGGGGTAATAATCCCCTTTTAGAGGTTTTCATGCCGAACCTCTTCAGCACTCCCTCTATATACATATTCTGTGACAGGACAAGCATCCTTTTAGATCTATCTTTATAGACCTTTATTCTCAAAATATAGGATGCTTCCCCAAGGTCTTTCATGGAGAACTCTTTTAACAACCGGACCTTGACCGAGGTTAGCATGGGAATATCATCCCCTATCAGGAGGATGTCATCCATGTACAGTACGAGAAATACGACAGCACTCCACTAATCTTTTTGTAAACATACGGTTCCTTGTCGTTTTTGATGAAATCAAACGTTTTGATTGCGTCATCGAAACGAGTGTTCCAACTCCGAGATGCTTGCTTTAGTCCATAGATGGACCTTTGCAGCTTGCAGACCTTGTGATCTCCATCACTGGAAGTGAAACCCAAAGGCTGTTCCATATAGATATCTTCATTAAGATATCCATTCAGGAATGCAGTTTTCACATCCATCTGCCAGATTTCATAATCATGAAATGCTGCAATGGCAAGCAATGTTCGGATGGATTTTAACATGGCTATAGGTGAAAAAGTCTCCTGATAGTCAATGCCTTCGCGTTGACTATACCCTTTCGCCACTAGCCTTGCTTTACAGGTCTCTACCTTTCCATCCGAACCTATCTTTCTTTTGTAGATCCATTTGCATCCAATAGGTACAATACCTTCTGGTGGATCTACTAGGGTCCAGACTTGGTTGGAATGCATGGAGTCTAACTCCAATTATTTCTCGGAATAGTCTTAGGTTTTGGGATCTTGTATGTGATCCCTATCTCCCACTAGAAACATTTCCTCGGTATCCTCTTCTAGTATACCTAAGTATCTATCGGGAGGATGGAAGACCCTACTAGATCTGCAAGGTGATTGAGGGACATCGTGTACTGGCTTAATATAAATAGGTTCTATAGGCACAATGGTTCGTTGCTATTTAGAGACTTTCTCTTCAAGCTTAATTTTTCTCCCACTGTCTCTGTCAAGGATAAACTATTTCCATGAAGATAGCATCTAGGCTCACAAACACTTTGTGATCCTTTGGGACGAAAAGTCGTATCCTAATGACTCTTTAGGATATCCTATAAAACGAGCATTAATTGTCCTATCCTCTAGCTTGTCTGCCTGTAGTTGCTTGACGTGGGCCGGACATCCCCAAATCTTGAGATGACCAAGACTTGGTTTCTTACCATGTCATATCTCATATGGTGTGGTAGGAACGGACTTTAGAGGGAACTCTAATCAATAAGTAAATAGCTGAAAATAGGGCATCTATCTAAAGAAACAAGGGTAAATTAGTGAAGCTCATCATGGACCGGACCATATCCAATAGAGTCTGATTCCTCCTCTCTGACACTCCATTGAGCTGAGGTGTACCAGGAGAAGTCCATTATGAAACTATACTATTCTCCTTGAGATAATCACGAAACTCTCTATTAAGGTGTTCACCTCCTCGATCTGATCGAAGAACCATAATGAGTTTTTTTCTACTTCATATCGTAACTTTTTGAAACTTTCAAAAGTTTCAGATTTGTGTGTCATACACATATCCATACCGTAAGTAATCATCGGTAAATGAAGTAAAAAATTACAACCCCTAGCTTTCACATCGAATGGGTCACACATATCAGTGTGTACTTGGGTAAGTATTTCAGTGGACCACCCTGTGTCCTACAAAGGATAATTTGGCCATCTTTCCTTGAAGGCAGAATTAACAAATCGAATATGACTCGAAAGTCAATGAGCCCAAAAGTTCATTTTTTTTTATTTTTAATTTGTTTATTCTGTCTTCTCCTATATGGCTAAGCCTGAGGTGCCAGAAATACTTTGGATTTATCTCATTTCTGAATCTATTAGATCCTATGGTATTGACTATTTGCTCAGATACATTCACAGATACATCCATATGTATGTGATAGAGAATGTCAATCATAAAACCACGTTGAACTAATTTATTTCTCAAATAAATGGAACAGTAGTCTTATAAAAAATCCTTTTTGTACTAAACAAAATACAGAAATCAAATTTCTGCTAGCAATAGGTAATAGTCCCTAAGTATCCTGAGCATATCTGACATACCTTCTGAAGATCTGTCACGCTTCATGTTTTTATGCTTTCCATGTATGTAGGACAGTTCCTCTTCCAATGGCCGTCCATGATGCAAATGAAAACATTTTTCCTTGCAATTGGCCCTTTTCTTGGAACTTCCTTACTTGGCGTTTTCTCAGTCTTCTGCTTCTTCGCAGGCTTCTTCTTCTTCCAAATAGACTCTCTCTTGGAATTAGAAACCAACTCGACAACGAGAACGATGCCCCTTGAACTTTTCAATGTCCCTAAGGTAGTTACCAATTTATTTAACAATTCTGTTTTGGTGCATACAATCTTGTTCATATGATAATTTACTATAAACTGTTCATATGAAGCTAGAAGGGATTGTGGGATCAAATCCGTTTGCAATTCCTTGTGCATGGTCATGCCGAGGTTCTCAAGCTTCTCTAAGTCCTTTATCATGGTCAAACCATGATCATGGATAGACTGCCCATCACGCATCTTGGCCTTGAAGAGCCTCTTGGACATTCAAACCAAGCTGCGTGACTCTGATCACCATACAACTCTTGCAGGTGTTTTAATGTGTCCTTGGCAATCTTCATGTTCTCATGCTGGCATTATTATTTATTGGACATGGATGCCATTATGTGGCACCTAACTTTATTGTCATCGTTCGTCCACTTGGCATGCGTCTTACGCTGATCAGTGATCGGACAGATTGGTAATACAGGGATTTCATGGTCTAGCTCATACCCTAATTTCTCACAATTCAAAACTATTTTGAAATTTGCTGAGCCAGTCTTTATAATTGGGTTTGGTCAAACGGTTGTTCTATAGGATATGAGTTAAAAATCTAGAAGCTGACATTATAATTCTCATAGAGTAAAGATTCTAATTAGAATTTTGTACTTGATCCTTATTTGTTCTAGGGTCTTTTAGAACAAATGTACCTCCCACTATTTTCTCAAATTCCTCACACTCCTCTGGTAGGAAAACGGAAATCCTACGCAACTAGGGTTTCTAGTAGGTACTGCGGTCTCACCAATCTTCATGGCACCTCGCCCAACAGTTATTGGTGACACATAGATGGATGAGTGTACAACTCTTGTACAATGCTTCTCAAGCATGTTGCAGTGTAACTTGGTCTCTAAGCCATGAAGACCTCACCTAACAGTTATTGGTCCCATTTCTTAGTTAAGTCAGACCCACCGTATAACCGTAGGAATAAAGTCGTCATTGGGTCCTCACCTAATAGTTATTGGTGCCCAACCCCACCTTTACCCTACAACATCTCATGTCTATAGAGAGGTCCAGCCCTCCGATGCAACTTGCCCACTGTATCCAGCCGAGACAAATCAACATCAGAAAGACCTTAGCAGCTCTACTACAGTGGAAGACCTATTGACTTAATATTGGTTAATCAGGTCTTAGTGTTTGTAACTTGAGCTCTTCATAAGAGGTAATCAAACAATTGGCTAGGTAAGCAGGTGGGAGGCTCTCCTTACTCAGAGAGTAAGGTCCTAATTAAGTAACCACCTTTCATGCTTTCCTAGACACCAATTAGATCAATTAATCTAATATGACTCGCTCATGTTGGTTCACTCTCGACTTGATTGAGGAGGTTTTAATTTAGGTCTCATTGGGTTTGCTACATCACATGTAAACCTATCTACCCGACTCTCATTCACATTACATGCAAACGGCACATCATAGGCAGTTATAATCGCAGCATCAAATAAAGCTAAACTTTAAATAGGTGATGATCATGGATTCTAATTAGGTCGTATTACAAGCACATGCACGTCAATCGATCAACTGATCTTCAACTCTTGAATTGGTTCCAAGCCTCCTTGACTCGATCCTTGATCAACTCTTGATCCCATCGCCATCAACCACTTGGATCGCCGTTCATCTCATGCCTTGTCTTCAACTTGATCGTTGACGTACATCACATCACAGAAATACAACCAGATGTAAAATGAAAATAATAATAAATTACATCCCCTTTTAGGAGGCACGCAGGCCTCTCAAAACATCAAATAAGATGCATGCAAGCATCTGAAAAATTATATGACATTACAGATCACATCGCAGGTCATTACATTAGATACCAAAAGGGTTTGAATCCTATGATCATCACCACATGCAACAATTATAATTTTCAGATCTGAGAATTAATTGATAATGTTATGACATAGGTTGCTGATCATGCTAATCATGATTCTAAACTTTGTAATCTCATTAACAATGCAATTAGAATCATCATCTTATCACATAAAATTCAGCATGCAAAAATTCAGCAACCCTGAAAAATCTGCATGCAGAAATTTTCAGCACGCATAATCCTTCAATTTTCAGATCTAAGATGCCTTTAGATAATTAATTCTTACCTTAATCTACGAAGCCTAGGCTCTGATACCACTGTTAGTAACCCGCCCATGCCGCAGAAAATTCAAAACAAAATCAGATGGCAGTGTAATCGGCATAAGCGGGATCGACGTTCATCGCATGAACCTGTTTCAAGAACCGTTCATAGATAGATAAGGATTAAAACTTTTAAAACCTTTAGGAAGATCAGATCTTCACTTTGTGTGGGTAGATGATCACCGCAAACTGAAGTTCGTGATTTTGGAAGAAGGTTCGCTTGAAGCCGTTCAAGTGTCCGGCCTCTACGGGTATCCACACGAAGCAGAAACCGATCCAATCGCTCTAATCTCCCCGGGGTGCTAGCTCCCTTGCAGAGATATGTTTTGATGGCTGATCTCCTCTCTTTCTTTCAACTCTTGAATGTGCTTGAGAGGAGGAAGAAGAAGAAGCAACCAAGGAAGAAGATCACCAAGCTTTGCAGCCTTTATCTTTTCCCTGCGTTGGATGAAGGAAGGGAAGAGGATGAGGCCGCCAACACCTTGGACTCCTTTTTCCTTGCTTGCGGCTGAAGACCAAGAGGAAGAAGGGGCCACGACACAAGGAGGAGGAAAGGAGGAATTAGGTCTAGGGTTTGGCCTTTTGGTCCTTATAAAGTCATATGAAGCTCCTACCTTTTAGGAGCTTCATTATATTCCTTTTAAGAACCAAGAGGAGGGGGGCACGCCCCTCTTCTTTTCTCTTGGATTTCGGCCAAGCCCTCTTCCTCACCCCTCATCACGCACGCCCCCACTTGATCTAATGATCAAGTGGGGCGTGGGTCCTAACTCTAGGTGATTCAATCCTCTTCCAAAGAGGATAGGGTGCACTTGTTTCCCTTCAAATCCTAATCCAATTAGGATTCGTTTGAATCATGACTTAATTGAACCATTCAATCCCAATTAAATTAGGAGTCATCATAATTCATTAGATTAATAATTAATTAGGACTTAAGAAGTCCTAATCCAATTAGGATTCTAATTTTGAATCCGAAGTCCTAATCCAATTAGGATTTCTAGGAATCCTATTCTAAGTAGGAATCCAAAATAGATTCAAAAATCCTAATCTTATTAGGATTGTGGGAATCCTACTTCAAGTAGGAATCCCAGTCCTACTCCAAGTAGGACTCCCAGTCCTAATCCAATTAGGACTCTAGAAATCCTAGTCCAAGTAGGATTCGTGTTTTAAGTCCAATTAATTAATTCCCATTTCTTCTTCAACTTATTATCAATCGAATTGATTACTCGTGATTCATAATCACTTTCCAACCATCGGATCGGTCAATACTTCTAGTGTGTGTGACCCCATAGGTTCTACTCTGACTGGTAGTGAGATATATTGCGATCTCTATCACAATATCATTGAAAAGTCCTTTCAATGGGTTGGAACGATTCCAACTCTACTCATTAGGGTTAATCGATCATCGAGATAATCCCTGTGAGTCCCACCATCCACCAGTGACACCTAGCAGCATGTAATGGCTACCCAGCAGAATAGAATGATGAACCTCTAGGTGCAGTTATTATGTGATACAGTCCTACTATCGTGGATCCCTACAGGACGGAGGTCATGGACAACTCGTCAAACCCCATCGTCTATCATATGTGAAGATTTATTCGACTTAAGTTCGAGAGCGGAGAACTCTTTCTCTACTGTGCAATCTGCCCCGGCCGAGGTCTTACGAACTCAGTCTTATAAATCACATAGGATCTCTCCTTATCTATCAAGGTCGATAGATTCCTTGTAGATGCATACCCTACTCCTACAGTGAACCTACTGCAGCCAATCTATACTGCATGGACCCATATGGCTAGAGACCATGTATTTGTGCAGTCAAACTGCAATAACCTCACTGTGAGTAGCCGAAGCATCGCAGGTCAAAGGATCAGTCACACTACTGCAATATCAAGCAAGTCACTGACGAGTGGATAGACATCCAAGTGACTTCTTGTGTTGGTCACGCTCAGTACCCTTGTTCTCTAACAAGCACTTGCACAATTGCTCCAGTGTCCCTACACTGTGGACTCAAGACTCGTCCATCAAAGAAAGCAATATGTGCACTAATCTCAGCGGATCAATCACCATCCTCGTGATGATCCATCGATCAGGAGCAATTCAGGAATTAATCACCAATGACACATGCCTCAAATTCTCAACTCTTGAGAATATGCGTCATCATCTTATTAATTTCTTGGACGATTCATGGACACATAAGAACATGAATGAAAAAGATGCCTTTTATTTAGTCAATATTTATTCAATAATAAATAGTCAAGTACAAAATTATGTCCTAGAATAAAATAATGCGTCAGCCAAATTGGCTTCTAGGGCATACTTCTAACAGTGGGTTAGGTTGGTGTTGAGCTGGAAGCTTACCCTTCTCTTGGGTACTTAGGACGGTGGTCAACATTGACAATTGGTTCATTATATCTTCAAAATTTCGAGTATTTTGAGCATTGATATTAGCTTGACCTTGTAGAAAAGTTTGTATAGATTGCAAGGTATTCTCGATATTCAGCTTCTGAGAGGGTGGTGATGCAAAAGTAGGATGTGCAGGTGGAGGAGCTGAATGGTGTGACTGTTGAGGATGATCATTTTTCCACCTAAAATTTGGATGATTCTTCCAACCAGGGTTATAGGTATTCGAGTATGGATCGTTATTCGTTTTCCTTATAGTAGCTTTATCTTGGGGAGGTCTGGAACAGGGAAAACCACTGTATTGACAATGAAGCTCATTCAAAAAGAACAACATCATCATCTATCTTCTGAAGGATTTTGTTCAGCGAGTAATGGTTTATCTAAGGTTGCAGCAAGAACTGATGTTTGTAGTGAAAACCCTGACAAAAATTCAAGAACTTTCATAAGGCAGATTTTTGTTACTGTTAGCCCAAAACTTTGTTTGGCTGTAAAAAACCATGTGCATCAACTCATGAGGTATGCTTTTTGCACTATCAAATCATTCATTTCCCAATGCTGTCCAGGTTGCTTAGTTAAAATAGTATTTGTTGGCATGGTTTTCAATACTGGACTGTACTGGTCTATACCGGGCATTCTGACTTGTACTGTAGGAAACAATACTCTATATACCCCCAAACTGAGTCAGTAGCAAGAACTGGAAAATCCTGACACTATTCCAATTTGGTACCAGTACAGGTACCTGTATCGGTACTAAAAACCTTGGTTCTAGGTGTATGTGAGGCTGTACCATCTGGCACATACCAGTATACATGAACAGGTCTATGTTCGCATTCTTGAAAAAGTTAATCCAATTGTTTCTTGCGAACCCAGTGGGAAACAATGTCTTGTGTTCTGAAGGATACGGCCCAGGCTTGATTCTACCTCTGCAAATGGTTGCTCTCTAGTCAACTTCAGTAACATGGATAAAAATTTGAAATTGCAAGTCCAAAAAATAACAAATAAAAAGACAGCTGATGATGGTTGCCTAACCTGGTGTGCATGACTGTGTTGTCTAATGTCAGCTTAAAATTGGTTGAATCTAAATATGCTAGAATAGAGACAAAATTATATAAATTTAGAAGAGCTGGACATTTCACAGAATTGATATGGTAACCATCACACTTTCTAGAAGTCTATCTCAACACTGAGGAATATTCTCAAGATTCTAAGGTGTCTATACACCTACTGTATTGCTATAGATGTAAATATTAAAGTACTAAGCTCTAACTATTGAAAATTTCATCATGGGCGAAAAGGATAGAATCAAATTCTTCTACTCATGGTTTTATGTGATATAGAACACTAGGGCTCTACAGTTTGATGGAGAACATTGATTTTGTCCTTATTTTAGTTTTTGGATTTTTTTATTTAATATTTTAGTTTTTGTAAGTTTTTTAGGATTTATGTTTATTTATAGTGTTTGATGGAATCTGTAACTTCTTTCATTATTTATTTCTTTCTTGTGTTACAAACTTTGTTCAAAGAAGGACCAACTATACTCTCCTTATCTATCTTATTTTGTTGTTACAAGATCCCTTGTTTCCTTAGATGAAGTGGTTCCTTCCCTTTTTCTTATATTGTATTAACAAAACCCATAAGAACTGATAGAGGCCTGTATAAGGGCTAGCCACCAATTTTATTGATGCATCAGCCAAGATTCTTAAAAGTGTATGCTATATACAGGTGGTTAGAGAACCATCAAAGCACACATTCAGTACATAAGCATTTATATTGGCTCATGCATTTCAATTTAGAAATAATCTAGTAAACGTTCAGAAAAATAAAAAGAATACAGTTTCACATTTATCTTGTTGCCTGATTTATTAGAAAAGGCATCCCAATGCATGAGGTTCCTGCCACTACTGAGGTCTAGGGAGGGTTAGATTAACTAAGCCTTATCCCTGTATGCAGAGAGGCTGGTTCAAGGTTCGCCGTACCGGTACCGGTATGGTTTCGGTTCGGACCAGTCGCCTACCGGACCGGTATGGTTTCGGTTCGGACCGATTTAAACCGGTACCGAATTGGCCAACTCTTCTCCGCCGGAGCCGGGGAAGAAGAAGAGAAGGAGAGAGCGAGCGGGTGAGGGAGAGAGGGAGGGAGGAGAGGAGAGGCTGCCCGCGGAGGGCCGAGGTGGGGCGGCGAAGCCCGTGGGTGGGCGGGGCGCGGAGGAGGCCGAGGCCGCGGCCGCGTCCCTTGTTTCGAAACCTATTTCTTTCGAAACAGGGGATGCGGCCGTGGAAAAAAAAATTAGAAATTTTTAAGTGAAGTCGGCGAATCGGTTGCCGACTTCACTTAAAAATTTCTAAATTTTTTTCCACGGCCGCGGCCTCGGCCTCTGCCGTGCTCCTGCGGGCTCCGCCGCCCCCCCGGCCTCCGCCGGCCCCCACAGCCCTCCGCGGGCGGCGGAGGCCTCTCCTCCCTCCCTCTCTTCCCCACTCTGGCCGCGGGGGCTGGCGGAGGCCTCTCCTCCCTCCCTCTCTTCCCCACTCTCTCCTTTTCTTCCCTGGCTTCGGTTGGGTTCGGTCTTGTATCGGTTTCCACGGCTCCGACGTATCGGTTACAGGCCGGACCAGTCCGATATAGCCCGAACCGGTTGGTATGGGCCGGTTCGGCAAACCTTGGGGGTTCCTGTTTCAAACCCATGACACTTAGGTCATAATAGAGCAACCTCACTGTTGCACGAAGGCCGACCTTGTTGTTACCCTTTCGACTCTATTGTTACCCTTTTTATTGTACTACAAAATTTTGACCTATAAAAAGTTTTTCAGTTTCCTTTGAGTTATTCTTTACATACCTAATAAGGTGTTAGTATGGTATAGACTTAATATTGGTTAATCATGTCTTAGTGTTTGCAACTTGAGCTCTTCATAAGAGGTAATTGAACAATTGGCCAGGTAAGCAGGTGGGAGGCTCCCCTTACTCAGAGAGTAAGGTCCTAATTAAGTAACCATCTTTCATGCTTTCCTAGACACCAATTAGATCAATTAATCTAATATGACTCGCTCATGTTGGTTCACTCTCGACTTGATTGAGGAGGTTTTAATTTAGGTCTCATTGGGATTGGTCTACTAGTTTGCATCATATGTAAACCTATCTACCCCGCTCACATTCGCATCACATGCAAATAGCACATCACAGGCAGTTTATAATTGCAGCAATAAATAAAAGCTGAATTTTAAATAGGTGATGATCATGGATTCTAATTAGGTCATATTACAAGCACATGCACGTCAATCGATCAGTTGGTCTTCAACTCTTGAATTAGTCCCGAGCCTCCTTGATTTGATCCTTGATCAACTCTTGATCCAATCGCCATCAACCGCTCAGATCGCCGTTCATCTCATGTACTGTCTTCGACTTGATCGTTGACGTACATCACATCATAGAAATACAACCAGATAAATAATAATAAATTACATCCCCTTTTAGGAAGCATGCAGGCCTCTCAAAATATCAAATAAAGATGCATGCAAGTATCTGAAAAATTACATGACATTACAGATCACATCGCAGGTCATTACATTTGATACCAAAAAGATTTGAATCCTATGATCATCACCACATGCAACAATTATAATTTTCAGATCTGAAATCTAATTGATTGTCTTATGACATGGGTTGCTGATCATGCTAAACATGATTCTAAACTTTGTAATCCCATTAACAATGCAATTAGAATCATCAATTTATCACATAAAAATCAGCTTGCAAAAATCAGCAACCCTGAAAAATCTACATGCAGAAATTTTTCAGCATGCATAACCTTTTAAATTTCAGATCTATCATGCCCGTTAATAATTAATTTTAACCTTAATCTATGAAGCCTAAGCTCTGATACCACTGTTGGAAATCTGCCCATGCCGCAGAAAATTTAAAAAAATTCAGATGGCAGCGGAAGAGGCATAAGCGGGATCAATCGTTCATCACATGAACGTTGTTCAAAGATCATTCCTAGATAGATTAGAATTAAAAAATTTTAAAAACTTTAGGAAGATTAGATCTTCACCTTGTGCGAGTAGATGATCACCGCAAACTGATGATCGTAGTTTTGGATGAAGGCTCGCTTGAAGCCGCACACGCGTCCGGCCTCTACGGGTATCCACACGAAGCAGAGGACCGATCTAGGCTTATTTGTCTCCCCGTGGTGCCAGCTCCCTTGCAGAGACTTCTTTTAATGGCTGATGTCCTCCCTTTGAATCAACTCTTGATTGTGCTTGGGAGGAGGAAGAAGAAGGATGAAGATTTGAAGAAGAATCAAAGCAACTTGCAGCCCTTTTGGATCCCTTGCGTTGGATGAACCAAGGAGGAGGAAGGAGGCCACCAAGCTTTCTTTCTTTCTTCCCTTGCTTGCGGCTGAAACCAAGAGGAGAAAAGGGGGGCCAAGGCACAAGGGAGAAGAGGACTTCTTGAATGCCCTAATGCAGCCCCACGCCTCCTCTTAAATAGCATGTGGAGCTCCTACTTTGTAGGAGCTCCTTGATTATTTTCTAAGAGGGGCGCCTGCCCCTCTTGTTGTGCCGCACCAAGAAGAAAAAGGAGGAGGGGCGTGAGCCCCTCCCTCTTGTGTTGCCCTAGTCCTCCTCTAAGGAGGATTAGGAGGCCCCTATTTGGTTTAGTCCTAATCTCATTAGGCTTTAACCAAATCATGAACCATTTGGGTTTAATCTAGGTAAGTCCTAATCCAATTAGAACTCAAATCAATTATGACTCAATTGAACTCTTCAATTCTAATCCAATTAGGAGTCTTGTTAATTCATTAGATTAATAATTAATTAGGACTTAAGAAATCCTAATCCAATTAGGATTTATTCAATTTTAGTCCTAATCCAATTAGGACTCTAATTTGAATCCGAAGTCCTAATCTAATTAGGACTTCTAGGAATCCTATTCTAAGTAGGAATCCAAATTGAATTCAAAATCCTAATTCAATTAGGATTGTAGAAATTCTACTCCAAGTAGGACTCCCAGTCCTACTCCAAGTAGGACTCCTAGTCCTAATCCAATTAGGACTCTAGGAATCCTTCTCCAAGTTGGATTTGTGTTTAAGTCCAATTAATTAATTCCCATTGTTCCTTCTTCAACTGATTATGAATCGGATTGATTACTTGTGATTCATAATCACATTTCAACCATCGGATCGGTCAATACTTCTAGTGTGTGTGACCCCATAGGTTCTATTCTGACTGGTAGTGAGATATACTTGATCTCTATCACAATATCATTGAAAACTCCTTTCAATGGGTCGGAACGATTCCAACTCTACTCATTAGGGTTTATCGATCATCGAGATAATCCCTGTGAGTCTCACCATCCACCAGTGACACCTAGCAGCATGTAGTGGCTACTTAGCAGAATGGAATGATGAACCTCTAGGTACAGTTATCGTGTGATACAGTCCTACTATTGTAGATCCCTACAGGACGGAGGTTATGGATAACTCGTCAAACCCCATCGTCTGTCATATGTCAAGATTTATTCGACTTAAGTTCGAGAGTGGAAAACTCTTTCTCCGCTGTTTTTACTGCCTCGGCCGAGGTCTTATGAACTCAGTCTTATAAATCACATAGGATCTCTCCTTATCTACCAAGGTCGATAGATTCTATATAGGTGCATACCCTACTCCTACAATGAACATAATGCAGCCAATCTACACTGCATGGATCCATATGTCTAGAGACCATATATACGTGCAGTCAAACTACAATAACCTCACTGTGAGTAGCCGAAGCACCACAGGTCAAAGGACCAGTCACACTACTGCAACATCAAGCAAGTCACTGACGAGTCGATAGACATCCAAGTGACTTCTTGTCTTGGTCACGCTCAGTACCCTTATTCTTTAACAAGCACCTGCACTATTACTTCAGTGTCGCCACACCGTGGACTCGAGTCTCGTCCATCCACAAGGAAAGCAATGTGTGCACTGATCTTATCGGATCGATCACCATCCTCGTGATGATCCATTGATCAGGAGCATTCAGAAATTAATCACCAATGATGCATGGCTCAAATTCTTAACTCTTAAGAATATGCATCATCATCTTATTAATTCTTGGACGATTCATAGACACATAAATAATATGAATGAAAAAGATGCCTTTTATTTATTCAATAATAAATAGTCAAGTACAAAATTATGTCCTAGAATTAACAATGTGTCAGCCAGATTGGCTTCTAGGGCATACATCTAACACTCGAGTCCAAACGGGATGGCGAGTATGCATCGACTATAGGAAGCTTAATGTCATGACTTGGAAAGACCATTTTCCTCTACCCTTCATCGATCAAATGCTAGAACGTCTAACTGGCCACTCTCATTACTGTTTCCTCGATGGTTATTTTGGATATAACCAAGTCCCTATTGCACGTGAGGATCAAGAGAAAACCATGTTCACCTGTCCTTATGGCACTTTTGCCTATCGTCGCATGCCATTTGGGCTATGCAATGCACCGGCTACATTCCAGCGGTGTATGATGAGTATTTTCTCCGACATGGTGGAGAAATTTTTAGAAGTTTTCATGGATGATTTTTCTGTATTTGGATCCAATTTTGATGAATGTCTGCACCACTTGACACTTGTTGTAGAACGCTGTAAAGAGAAAAACTTAGTTCTTAACTGGGAGAAGTGTCATTTCATGGTAGAATCAGGTATTGTTTTAGGACACATTATGTCACAAAAGAAAATTGAGGTGGATAAGGCCAAAGTAGAATTAATTGCTAAATTGCCACCTTCCAAGATTATTAGGAAAATTCGATCATTTTTAGGGCATGCGGGTTTTTACCGCTACTTTATCAAGAATTTCAGCAAAATATCAAAACCCTTATGTGATTTGTTGGCCAAAGATGCTATTTTCAATTTTTTCACCAACTTGTGTAACTGCTTTCGAAAGACTGAAGTCTGAATTGACTTCAGCACCCATCATAAGGTGTCCTGATTGGAGTCGTCCTTTTGAAATCATGTGTGATGCATCTGATTATGCCATAGGTGCTGTCTCAAGTCAGCAAGTGGAGAAGCTTCCCCATGTTATTCATTATGCAAGCAAAACTCTGAATGACGCCCAACTCAACTATTCCACCACTGAAAAAGAATTGTTGGCAGTTATTTTTGCGCTAGATAAATTTCGCCCCTACCTGATAGGATCTAAGGTTCTTGTTTATTCTGATCATGCCGCCCTTAAGTACCTTCTCACAAAGAAGGATGCTAAGGCAAGGCTCATTCGTTGGATCCTATTGCTCCAGAAATTTGATCTCGAAATTCGAGATAAAAAGGGATATGAAAATGTAGTAGCTGACCACTTGTCCAGATTGATTGTTGAGTCATCTGCAGAATCCTTACCTGTATCCGAAACTTTTTCGGATGAACAACTAATGATGATTTCCTATACCAATGTTCCATGGTATGCTAACATAGTCAACTATCTCGTTACTGAACAAATGCCCAGCTCTTGGACCAAACAGGAGCAATTTCGCTTCCTAGCTCGTATGAAGTGGTATTTTTGGGATGAACCATACCTATTTAAATATTGCCCTGATCAGATCATCCGACGGTGTATCCCTGAATATGAACAAAGGAAAGTCCTTTCCTTTTGTCATGACCACGCTTGTGGTGGTCATTTCAGTGGTAAAAAGACGGCTGCAAAGGTTTTGCAGTGCGGATTTTATTGGCCCACACTATTTCATGACTCAAGTATTATAAAGCATGTGACCGATGTCAAAGACTAGGAAAAATTTCAAGAAAAAATGAGATGCCCCTGAACCCGATCTTAATTGTAGAAATCTTTGATGTTTGGAGTATTGATTTTATGGGTCCTTTTCCTATGTCATTTGGGCACCAATACATACTCCTAGCTGTTGACTATGTGTCCAAGTGGATTGAGGCTGTCGCATGTAAGACCAATGATCACAAAGTAGTGATCAAGTTTCTGAAGGAGTCTGTCTTCGCTCGCTTTGGCACCCCTCGTGCTATCATTAGCGATGGGGGGAAACATTTTTGCAATAGAATTTTTAAAGCCCTTGCTAGGAAGTACAACATCACCCACAAGGTCGGTACACCATATCATCCACAAACGAGTGGGCAAGTTGAGATTTCCAATAGAGAAATCAAGACCATCCTTAAGAAAACTGTGAATCCATCTCGAAAGGATTGGTCCCTTAGGTTAACAGATGCATTGTGGGCATATCGTACGGCCTACAAAACACCAATTGGAATATCCCCATATAGGATTGTCTATGGCAAGGCTTGCCATTTACCTGTCGGGTTAGAACACAAGGCCTATTGGGCAATCAAACGCCTAAATTTCGATCTCGACAAGATGGAAGAACATAGAAAACTTCAGCTCGACGAGATTGAAGAAATTAGGAATGATGCTTACGAGTGTGTTAAGAAGTACAAGGATCGCATGAAGGTCATGCATGATAAAATGATTACTCGTAAAGGTTTCACCAAGGACAAAAAATTCTTTTATATGATTCTCGATTACATCTATTTCCTGGGAAACTTAAATCTTGCTGGACTGGCCCATATACGGTAGAGAAAGTGCATCCGCATGGTGCGGTAGTAATATGCAATACTAAGGATGGTAGGTCGTTTCAAGTCAATGGACATCGTTTAAAACCATACCTTGAGTATCTGAGTCCAAAAGTCGAGGAGACACTTTTGACTGACCCTGTCTATTATGAGTGAATCAGAATTATCTAGCTGAAGACATAAAACTTAGCGCTCTTAGGAGGCAACCCAACATGTAAATAGTGTAAAAAAAAATAAATATAAAAAAAAATTCAATAAATTACTAACATGCAGGTTTGAGGGTTTTTGTCCCAATTGTCAATTTATCTACCCATATCAGGTAACTTCTCCTCTGTTCTATTACTGCTTTAAATTTTCTTTAACATTGAGGACAATGTTAGATTTAGATTTGGAGGTGTTTTTAAGCATTTAAAATAATTATAAAAAAATCTAATTTCTGTACAACACACAAGGTATATAAAATCTAAGAGCCCAATGACTAGTCGGAAGTAGTGCAAAGTGAGTTCTTTTTATTAAGTTCCTTTTAGTGAGTTGTAAGCTAATTAGTACTTTGAATTTCACAACACATCTGACTTGCATTTCTAAGGTATAGGGTCGACATTGTGTTGAGAATATGGTAGCAACCTCGAATCCTGATGAATCATCTTTTTCTGATTCACATAAAAAAATAATAAAATAAAATAATAAAATTTTATGGATTTAGTCAGGTACATCGAAAAGGGCTACCTATTATCAAAGGTCAGCGGGCTTGTGATGAGGAACCCGAGCATAGGTCCATAGGGGAGTCTTGATGCCCGACACCTCATGCCAACTGGTGTGAGAATTGTCGACTAATTGCTCGCTACATGGAGGAATCATCACAGGAGTAAAAGTGCACAATATATACATTATCATGTTTCTTGAAAAAAAAAATGTGTATATTGACCTTAAGAAAGACAATAGTGTGAAAGCCGTCGTTGCAAAAATTCGAGTAAACTGGAATATTACAGATAAAGCCCATGAGGTATTAAAGTAAACATCCACAGCTCTCGAAATTCTGCAGATAAAATGATTTTGAATCAGCAAATAGGTCTTGTCCGACCAATTCTTGGAAACTACTAGCATTAGCAATATTTTGGAGATCCA